>NW_025899823.1:0-35414 GCF_022539505.1 Lolium rigidum
CGCGTTTTCCCATCTCCCCTTTTGGTTTCGACGTCAATCCGCAGGATCGGGCCACACACGGGGTCTTAGACCTCATCACCACGATTCTAGGAGTGTTAGTGCACTCCAACGGTGCTTTTTAGAAAGGCAGAATGTGGTTAAAGTTAGCTTAAATTTTAGTGGAAGACGAAGTCTTCCACCCTTAAGATTATTCGTCGAGGATTCTGAAGATCTGCGAGCTTCGGCCACGGGTCTTGTCGGGCGCCTTTTTGGAGAATTCACTGATCTCCCGTCTTGAGTTGAAACACCTTCAGAGAGGGGGGGGCGAGGTACGGTCCATAGATTCAAGGGGGTTAATGAATCCCAAATTTTCAACGGTGTTTTAGAAAAGGTTTAAAAAAAAATTTAGGGTCAGCTCCAATTTTTAGTGGAAGACCTTAAGATTTTTCATCGGGCTTTTGGAAAAACTCAGAGCTTCTGCCTTGTAGTCCTGTCTGGGGCTTGTGACGAAGTCGCCGATCTTCCGTAATCAGTTGAAGAATCTTCAGGAGGCGATGTGTAGTCCACGACTTCGAGAGGCACTCACGGTGTTTACTAATCCATATAACGCGCGGTAAGTTAGTAAGTCGATGAAGCGCCTGGTTGTTGTAAATATGAAGCAGCAACAAAAGTCGTCGAAGACAATCTTCAGCTTGAGGGTCGTCGCTGACTTTACCAGCTAAGAAGTGAGCGGTTAAATTACACCTATTCTTGAGTCTTGAGGTATCTTCATGAGCTTCACTTGATGAGGACCATGTGATGTAGCTTGGCTTTGACGCGATTGTGCTTTCATCTTGTTAGAAGGCATGCTAGAGGGTAGTTTCCAAAAAGATATCCTCGAGGTTAGCGCGATTATACTCCAAGGTTAGACCAAGTTAGTATGGCTTCTCGCGAGGTGCGATCAATCTTGAAGGTATGGGCTTCGATTTCTTGGTGTAGAAGAGATGCTTTGGCTTATCTTGAAAGTAGTTAGCGTAGAGAGGGGTCTAGATTAGTTTTCCCGACGGTTCAAAAACAATTGTTTAACAAGGCTAACTTATCCAAAAACTAGCGAGTTAGAATTTTATCGGCGAGGTAGATGAGGGTGAAAACATCTTAGGGAGGCTTCCTACATTGGGTTATCACACTAAGGGTGTTTTTCAGACCGAAAGAGCAGGACAAACATACACACAACAAACAGATAAAAACATTCAAGGCAGCACACTCAGGTACTACAAGCAATCATCAGACCAAACAAGGCATTCTAAGCATCAAGGGATGCCTAATACGTGGGGGTAGCTCAATCAAAGCGATTGAGTTTGTCCTATCCATCCTATAGGTTTGGGGGCTTGTCACATATGCTGATGTCTTCATCTGGCTGGCTTCAACTTGGATCCTGGTAGCAGTTGGTGGCGAAGCAGGCCTGGTATTGAGTCGTCGATGTTGAGGCAGAGGCTAAAGCTGTGTAGTCTTCTTGCTCAACATCCCGAGGACGTGAGGTCTTCGAAGGTGTAGTTGTTGAGGCACTCCCAAAGTCGGCAACTTCTGGTGGCTGGCCTAAAAATTACTAGTCAAGAACTGAGGACTTGATCCCCGACGACTGCAAAAAGGTGCAAGTCCATGGAGGAACAAGGTCAGCTCCTTGACAGACTTTGGTGACAACCAAAGACATGATCTTCCTGTCCGGCTAAGTCGACATCAATCTTCAATAGCTGTCGTTGGAGATACATGAGTCTTCATGAGGGATTGATCCATCTTTGATTTCGATTCTCCGGTCTGAGTTGGGGACATCGTCCAATATGTAGGTTTGAAGTGGATGAGACCATAGAGTAAGAATTTTCAAACCTTTTTATATAGCGGAGAGATAAGAATTTTAGAAGCTTTGAAATAAATAAGGGGAGTAGAAGCTATGCTTCCGACTAAAGAAACAATTTTGTTTTGTAAATAGTTTTTCCCAAGTACTTGTTTCCTAGCTAACGTCCATGCTAACTAAGGTCTCCTACAGTCAGGATAGCTCTGATACCAGCTCTGTGGGGACCCCGGACTAGCTGTCCGAAATACCCTGTTATGTATACAGTTCACGTTCCCATGATCAGTGTGCCGTGAACACATAACCGAACTGATATCAAATTACATCATCCTTTACAAAAAGGAATAAGAAAATTACAATAAGGTCACATGACCCATCTTTACAAGATAGCCTCGAAGGGCCTAATCTAATCATCGGAGTAGCGAGAATCACTTCAGCAGCGTAGAGCCCAAGTCATCCGCCTTAACCCTACGAGCAAGCCGATCGGGAAGACGTTCCTAGCTCGCATAGACGTCGTCAAATCCTTCTTCATCTGTCGAAGTCCTCCATGTCTGGCCAAGTAAATAGCCAGGGACAAAGCCGTGAGTACATTTGAATTGTACTCGCAAACCATCAAGAAGGTGATAACAATTCTAACTAAAGAAGACAAGAGAGGAAGAATAGTTTCTCTGGTGGATATAGCATGTGAAAGAGAATCAGTTTCTCTTGTGGATATAGCATCCCACATCACAGTTGAAGGGGACACTAAGAAAGTCCTATGACATCACTATATCTTTGTTAAAGAAGAGTTCCTCTACATGAAACACTAGGAAGGGTCACCCACTCTTGTTTCATTTTCCTCGACCATCTCCACATGGTCGGCACAACATCTTTCCCGTACCCTTCCGGTACTTCCAACACACATTTCCTTTGGAAATCATTTTCAAAACCAAAACTCGACACGGCTCCGTAACGGCCATCCCAACCGTCCATGACCGCGGACGCGGCCTATTCGAATAGTTTTGACTCGCAGAGTTTGCACACTTTCACCACAACTATCCGGATACCTATCGTGTGGGCATCATCCCCGCATAACAACATATGCCACGACGGATACCCGGACATAACCTTTCGCCCATTCGACTTAACACGAGGTCCTACCCTATGGAGTATGTACCTCCCCGGCACCGTGGCAGCTCACCTCCTTTTGAGCGTGGCTCCACCGCCAAGCCGGGAGACCCATAGTGTCTTCCGGACGGGTCAGCCCCAAAGGCCTCCCGTTATACTATTGTCCCAACCTTGACAACCCGGACTCGGGGGTAACCGTACCCTTGTATAGTTGTGCGGTGCCTCATGCTAAGAAGAACAAACGTCAAGTTAAGCCCCGTGCCCACGTTGGAGTAGCTATGGTTGCGCTGTTTAGTTGTTCCGGCGAATACAAAGAACCATGTGTCGTTTTTCTCAAAAACCCAAGTCACACACACTTTCCTCTTTCCAACCATCTTTGTCAAGATCCTTTCCTTTCATAAATCATACGCTTGGGTAAGATTGCCTCACCCAAGGTTTTCATAAACATTTACAACAAGGTAAACCTTGAGGGGTTCCCAACCTAAAGTTTCATGAGTTGAACTAATACAACACTATGGCCGAGATGAGAGTCATCACGCCATTGAGGGTATGAAAAAGAGGTATTGGAGTGGATCATACTTGCTTGAGCTAAGCATGTATTATGACAACACAAGAGGAAAATATACTTTCAGATTTGTGGTGCTATCTAACCCAATCAATAGATAGGGATGAGAATTGACCAACACCAACACCATTAAGGGAAAACAGGCATACTCATCACAATTTGAGAATACACCAAAAACATGGTATTGATACATCTACACTAGAAGGGGGTGTAGTATGAATCTTGTCCCGATGTGGAACATATTCAAGCTAAATATAGAAAGCAAGTTGGATAGCAATGGCCATGATACCATACACCCAACCAATTACCAAGACCTTGACAAGATAAAACTACTAGAGGTACCATGCTTGCATCCAAGCATAGATGACAACAATATGGAGATCATCACACGTAGAACCAAGATGCTATTGATAGCACAAGATGACATCCAAAGAGACATCATATCAGAGATCAAAAGATGGCTTGCCTTGGTGGCTTGTCCCTGGTCCTCTTCAAAACCTTCTCCAAAATTATCCCCTTCAACTTCTCCCTCGTTCGTATCTAGCGTCGCAAAAGTAAACAATACATACAATCAAAACATAACTCAAGAACCAAGGTGTGAATCAAATACAAATAAAAACATGCAGGGGAGTTGTGTGACAGTAATAAATCATGGTTTGGCCATTTTTAAAACAAAGGAGTGGCAAGGTTTTGAATACTTCAAATGGATTTTAATTCTATCATTGCATGTGACACACACACATTTGCAAACAGAGACCTATTTTCATAAACAGAGGGTATTAGTATTTTTCATAAATGGACAGTAGAAAAAAAAATTAACACAATTGGATTCATTTAAAAATATTAATTTTCCAATTTTAGGAATTAGAAATACTAATCAGAATACAGTGATCATGTTTAATTAATTAAAAAATCGTAAAAAAATCCTAAAAATATGAGGTCAGTGTCATCTGGTAGATATTTTCATACTTGTTCTACTGCACTTTGAATCACCTCAATCAGACATGCCAAACTAAAGTTATTAACAAAACAACACACCATACTGTTTCTATTTTTAATTTCCGTTTCATATATTTCAAACGAATTAACGGGGCGGGAAGTTTTTGGGCCGTGCGGGGTTGGGAAGTGGGCCGGCCCAGGTACTTTGCCAGGTGGAGAGGCGGAAGAAAAAAAATAAAAAGAAAGAAGAAGGGGCCCAGGCGGGCCAGGCCTTTGCATGGCCGATGTGGCCATGCAGGCCACGCAGGGCACGCACACGATCGGGAGACGGGCGGACGACCCGGGCGTCGCGTTCTTCTCCGCCCGGGCTCGCGCGTGACGGGCGTGAGGAGAAAAAGGGGCGGCCGGGGGCTCACCTGCGAGCAGCGGGATGGCCGGCGGAGGCTGGGCGGAGGGTCGGCGGGTCGAGGCCGTCGACGTGCGCCTCCGGCAGCTCCTCCACCTTCCGCGAGAGCTTCTCCCGGCTGTGCCTCTCCTCCGCGGATGCTCCCGATCAACAACGACGGCGGCAGCTCCCGGTGATCCTGGGCGGTGAAAAAGGGTAGGTTAGGACGGGGGAAGATGGGTGAGATGGAAGAAACAGAAAGGGAGAGGCAAGAGCGTCGGGCGTCCGTGACCGTGCACGTCACCCACGCGGTGGCCGCGGCGGTGCGGCTTCCTCCGACGAGCAGCGAGGAAGGGGAGAGCTGTGGCTTCTCTGGTGGCCAAGAGGTGGGAATGGAGAGGAGTGGGGGTTGCTGTGAGGGGAAGGGAGTGAGCGGAGGACTCGGGTGCCTTCTTATAGCCGATCACGGGCTCATGGTGGACGTGGTGTAGGGCGATGGAGCACAAGATCGGGGTGTGTGGGCTGCATGCGATTGGGCGGCTGGGTGGTGCCATCTTGCACGGCATCCAGTGGGGGATCTAGTGCAGCAAAAATCCCGGATATACGCGTGCTGAGTAGGTCACAGCGTGGTGGTTTCCGAGGCTGGACGTTGGTGTTCGATACGAACCAAATGATGTAACGGGGGTTAGGGAGGGATCTAGGGTGCTGGATAGGGTCAAGCCACGGCGCCTTATAGGCCTAAAGAAGTGGAGAAGGCTGAGACGGCAAGGTTGCTTGGGAACGCACGAGCACGTCCAGAGCAGGGTGACCACGTCGATGGCGAGCATGGGAGAGGCTCTTGCAGGGTGGGGCTGGCCTTGGGAGCATGCACGTTGGGTAGAGGGATGCCAGGGCACTATCATGGCGCAGCCTAGAGGGCTGGGGTGCTGGCTTCCTTCTTGACCAAGAATGGGTGACCACCCAAGGAAGGCTAGAAGAGAGGGAGAGACTAGGGCTAACTAGGTAGGCTCTCATGATGTCTTGGGGTAGTGTGAGGGCTGGCTGCTTGCCGACATTGTGTGGAGGGAGGAGGGGTAGGTTGCAAGCAAGGATCTCCTCAAGATATTGTCCAAGTGCATGAGCATGTGTCTCTCCCTTCTTCTACTACCATGCAAAGTCAAGAGGCACACTCTAGCACTTGGTGAGCTCGACCAGAGAGAGAGGGTGGGGTGAAGGTTTGTGGTAGCTTAATGATGGGTCAAGATAGGAGAGAGAGAGGAAGAGATATTTCCACTAAATACATCCATGCATGCTATGGCCGGCCAACCATGTTTGCATTGGCTCAAAAACCTTCTTTTTCCAAAGTGATATTTGTAGAACATAGGTTGGAAAGGAGTGTTTGATGTAAAGAAGATGCCATGCCAAAAAGTAATTTATTTGGTAAGGGTTTGGATCACTTAAGAAGAGTATGGCCCTAATTGAAGGAATTTTATTTGAACTTGCATTTGAAAGAAGAAGATTTGAGTTAAGAAGAGGTTTTAGTTGCTTAAAATAGTCTAGGTATAAAACTCTCCCTTTTAAGATAAGCAAGAAAAATAAATATCTAACATAAGTGCCATAAACAAGCACTTTGTTAAAAGAAAATATAATAAAGTGAAATGATTTGATAGAAACATTTTTAGGGTTGAAAAGGGATGGTATGAAGTAAAACACCACCCACATTCCACTTTTATAAATATTTGAAAAGTTTTGATAAAACTAAGATTAGTTTTGTAGTGAAAATAGAGAAGAATCTTACATAGGGTTTTTGGTAAATAAAATATTTTGGGAGAAGTGATCTCAAGGGTAGAGGATGGCTACATAATGTAGCTATCATCTTCACTCTTGGTTTTGTGGAGGTTAAACTTGAAATGAAGAAAAACCAAGGGGTAAAAGTTGGAAATGGGATCTAGTGGTGCAATATTGGATGGGGTATAAGATCAAGTGGAAAATATAGGTTGCAAAGGTGTTATGGGACAAGCAAGACGTCGAAGTTGTGGAGGGTGTCGCAAAGATGAGATCCATGCATTGAGATCACCTATAACAGTTGAGGGTGCTTGGAGATCAACTGCCAAAGTTTGGACATTTTAAGCCTGCCAAAACATCTTATTGACTTGGCTTCAAAACCAACAAGGATAAGTGGGTGTATGAGTGATCTGATTCAAGGCAAGGACATGGTTGGGAAGTTATCATGATACGGTAGGTATTGGACCAAGTGCATTGCCTTAGATGTCAAGGGGTAGCTTAATCCAGGGACTCCAAAATGGAACCTGGAAATAGATTTAGGACTTAGCCAAATTTGTGATGTCTTAGGGGTTTTGACTAGGGTATAAGAGAATGATGTAGCAAGAGGTAGATGATACCAAATTTTGAATTAAGGATGTCTTGAGCTAGCTTAAACACAAAGAGGAATTTTAAGTAGGCACACACATGTATTTTATTTGGTAAGTTGTTTTGTTTTACCACTAGGGGTGTTGTGTTTTGGGGTAGCTCAAGACAAAACTCAACTAGCAAATCAAGACAATCCATCTACCAGCAGATCAAAGCAATTCATTATAACAAACAGATCAAGGCAATTCATCTAATTAGTTTATAGAAAAAGTTTTTGTTCCCCCTAATTTTTGCACTAAGGACAACAAAACAGGGTTGCAAAAGTTGGGGTGTTACAAGTACGCAACCCAATCCATGCTTGGATGCGTCACAGTACACGGTGTAATCCTTGCCAACTTCAGGAACTGCTAACACCGGTGCTGTGGTGAGTTTCTCTTTCAGAGTTTGAAAACTCTTCTCACACTCCTCTGACCACACGAATGGTGTGTTCTTTCTTAACAACTTTGTCATTGGTCCTGCTATCTTGGAGAATCCTTCAATGAATCTTCGATAGTATCCTGCCATTCCTAGGAATCCTCGGATTTCCTTGACAGACTTGGGTGCTTCCCATTCTAAAACTGCTGCTACCTTGCTCGGGTTAACGACTATTCCATCTTTGCTAATGACATGACCAAGAAATTCCACTTGATCTAGCCAAAATTCACACTTGCTGAATTTGGCATAGAGTTGATGTTCTCTTAGTGTTTGCAACACTAACCTCAGATGTTTAGCATGTTCTGCTTTGTCTTTGGAATAGATCAAGATATCATCAATGAATACGATGACAAACTTGTCTAGATATGGCATGAAAATCTTATTCATGAGATTCATGAAAATTGCTGGGGCATTGGTTAACCCAAAAGGCACTACAAGGTATTCATGATGTCCATACCTTGAGACAAAGGCAGTTTTCGGAACGTCTTCCTTCTTGATCTTTATCTGGTGATAACCGGATCTTAGATCAATTTTGGAGAAGACTCCCGCGCCTCTAACTTGATCGAATAGATCTTGTATTCTTGGAAGTGGGTACTTATTCTTGATTGTGACATTGTTCAAATTCTTGTAGTCTCCGCACATCCTTCTACCTCCATCTCTTTTATCTACGAAGATCACAGGTGATCCCCATGGTGAAACACTTTCTTGTATGAATCCTTTCTGTTCCAAGTCATCCAATTGCTCCTTGAGTTCTTTCAACTCCTTAGGCCCCATCTTATATGGTGCTTTAGCAATCGGAGCTGTTCCTGGAATTAGGTCGATAGTGAATTCTATCTCCCTATCTGGTGGCATTCCAGGTAATTCCTTAGGAAACACATCCTGGAATTCATTCACTACAGGTATATCCTCTAACTTCACCTCCTTCATGCTGTTCAACTGTAGCTCGACTTCGATCTATGTATGCTTGTCTCCTTGGTAGATCATTCTACTTCCATCGGGGCTTTTCAAAGACACAGTCTTGTTCACACAGTCGATCAATGCTCCGTTAGCTTCTAACCAGTTCATACCAAGAATGACATCAATGTCCTTCATCGGTAAAATGAATAGGTCTACGTCAAACGCGCATTTATTGATCATGATGACTTGTTTTTGTTTGGTATGGGTTACTACTATCGTTCCCCCCGCGGAAAGTATGGTTATGGGTGTTTCTAACTTAGTGCAACTAATCCCATGTTTGATGATGAATTGCTGAGAAATGAATGATGTAGTTGCACCAGTATCAAAAAGTACTTTGCCAGGATGAGTGAGTATCTGGAGCGTACCTATCACTGCTTGATCGTCCTCCAGGCTGGTGCAGTTCAACTTGCCGAATGGTTTCTTGTTTTTCCAGTTCCCTCCTCGGCTTCCTCCTCCTCCTGACTGACCTCCTCCAGTATTTCTCTTGGGGCAGTCCTTCAGCATGTGCCCCTCCTGGCGACAACCAAAGCATATTATCCTTGGCTTCTTGCAATCCTTGGCAAAATGCCCTGGAAGTCCACAGCTTCGGCAAACCATTGGATTTGCAGTCTGAAACGCTTGGTTCCTCCTGCTATTGTAGTAGTTGTTGTTGTTGTTATTGTTGTTGTTGTTGTACCTTGGCTTGAAACTCAAGCTGGTATTTGGCTTGTTGCTGACAAACCTCTTAGGCTCAAATTTAGCCTTCTTCCTTTTCTCATCCTGCAGTTGCTTGAAATCATCTTCAAGTGTGATGGTTGCATCCACCAACTCTTGGAATTCTGTCGCTCTCATCATCCGGAGCCGTACCTTGAACTGGGGACTTAACCCCCGCAAGAACCTCTTCTTTTTCTTGTCCTCGGTGTTGACCTCCTCAACAGCGTACCGGGACAACTTTGAAAACTCCCTGACATAAGTCAGGATAGCTTTATCCTTCTGCTCGAGACTTTCAAATTCTCGACGCTTCAGTTCCACAATGCTTTCAGGGACATTGGATTCCCTGAACTTCCTTGCAAATTCCTCCGAGGTGAATACTTTTCCAGCCGGATAAACGGCTACGATGTTGTCCCACCATGATGCGGCAGGTCCACACAACAAGTGTGTAGCATAACGGACCTTCTCCAGGTCGTTGCAACCAACAGTATTGAGCTTTCGCTCAGTGTCCATAAGCCAATCTTCCGCGTCCATTGGCTCGGGCGCGTATGCGAAAGATATAGGCTTTGTGTTCTGGAAGTCTGATAAGGTGACTCCCTGATTCTCGGGTCTCTCCACCCTGTTCTGTTGTAGCAGCTCCTGGAAGAATTTATTCTGCTGCTCCAACGTTACACGTTGTCTCTCTTCCATCATCTGCGTGTACTGGACAAAGTTCTGCCGCGTCATGGGTGGTGGTGGTGGAAACTGATTCCTGGCTGCTTCATCAGCCTCTTCCTTTTGCTTCGCCTCGCGCTCCATGCCCTGCGCTTCTGTCTCCTCACCTACCGGTCCCGACATAACCCCCTAGTTCTGCAACACAAGATGATACTCATAATTACTCCATGCGCAAGTTTTCTGAGCTCAACTTTGTGCATAGAACTAGTCACGCAATGGAAATCAAGAAGCAAATCCAAATCATACAAAACATATACCATGTATATACATACTTAAGTGGTCTTATTACAATACTCAAGTCGATGTGAGTATGCAAACTCACTTATTAAAGTATATGTACAAATTTCTACAAAATATTACACACTACAATACACGTGGTACTTGTGTATTGTAGTCTTGCTTCCCTTGGTGGTCTCTAGTCGATCTTCACTCCCAGTACATCCCAGGCTTCAATCCGGTCGAACCTGTCATCCTCCTGACAAAACCTGGAACATAAGGTCTCCCCGTCGGCTGGTAGTCGGAATCAGATGATGATCCTAGGGAGAAATCAGTGTTCACGAACTGATCATTCAATGCATCATAGTCCACCCATCGAGTGTACTCCCCTGTGACTCCACCATAGGTATCTCCAACATTCGTATCCGACTCAACCTGTGTCGGATACCCTCCATCTTCTTCCCCATTCCACGGATAACTCTGGTGCTGGGTCGTGGCGTCCTCATTCATCTCCCCGTCATAATATACTGAAGTACTATGGGTTCCAGTATGAGACCCTGTTGCGGTCAGAAACCCACCGGCGGGCAGCGACGGGCAACACCGTAGAGCCGGGAGGCTCCCAGGACTGCGGCTGGCCCTGGTCCCTCCAAGCGACGGCCCGCAAAGCCTCGGCACGCACGTTTGATGCTGATGCAAGGGCGTGCCACCTGACCTATACCTGGTCAGGAAGGTGTTGGATGTGCCTCGCTTAGTTTCCTGCATGGCATACACATAAACATTAAATACGAGCCTCGATCGGCTCTCAGGTTGTCCTGTGAATCGGCTCAATGAGCCGATCCACCCATGATGCGTACGAGGTGTACGATCAGATGGTGGTCCTGCTTGATCAAAATAAAGCTAAAGCGACCTACTACGATTTAGGGTTTTCACCGCATAATCGGAACATCCTACTCGTGATTGAGCCTGGCGGCCACGCACGGTGATCGTAAACCGACCCTAGACAAGGCCTAAAAACCAACACGAAGTTGATCCTCGGAACATCCTGTCTAGGGCTAGCAAACTACACCCTACGCGCCACTGGATTCTTCAACCCGTTTGCAAGGCCTAACCATACAGATATTAAACTAATCCTTGAAGAACAAGGAGCAACCATAACGGATCGGATCTACTAAACAATGATCAAGCGGGGTGCCGCCCTTACACCCAAGATAGGTGTAAGGGCGGCTAGATGCCTAAGGGTCGCACGACGATAGCATGTGATACGATGAACAATGCTAACCCTAAAACATCTATGATAACTACGTTGCTCGCCATCAAAAAGGCTTCAGCACGAGCAACGCATGAACGACGGATAGACGTGTGCTGCCTAGATCGCAAGATGCGATCTAGGCAGCATGGTGCTTACCCGGAAGAAACCCTCGAGACAAGGGAGTTGGCGATGCGCCTAGATTGGTTTGTGGTGAACGTGATTGTTGTTTATTTCATAAACCCTAGATACATATTTATAGTCCGTAGACTTTCTAACGTGGGAATAATCCCAACCGGGCACGAGCCCAAACTCTGTCTAATCGACACGTATCCTACTATATTACAGATACACGGGCAAACTAGCCCAAACTTGGTATATAAGGCCGATTCATGTATTCCTCCCATGTATAATCTTCAAGCCCATCTTCAATCGCGGCCCACCTCTGATCCGGTCAAATTCTGGTGATAACACATGCCCCCTGGTTTTGGAAATGACATTTCCAAAATCATTATGCTTTTCCTTCGTCGGGTCATGTCGTGGCGAGCAAAACTGCCGCAGAATCTTTCATCATTTCGCGTCGCCTCCTTGGCTTCTCTGCACGAATTGATAGTTTCGGCATCACGTCCTCGAGAACCGTCATGGCATTAAATCTCCACTACACCCCCTTTATTTATCTGTGCTGAACGGTTCGCCACTTCATCCTCTTGCTCTGTTCTGA
Source organism: Lolium rigidum (assembly GCF_022539505.1). NCBI lineage: Eukaryota > Viridiplantae > Streptophyta > Magnoliopsida > Poales > Poaceae > Lolium > Lolium rigidum. The sequence continues at coordinate 12,171 of NW_025899823.1, forward strand.
CCATCAGCACCCAAAAAACCCTTTTTCCCTGTAGCGATGTCTTCCTCTTCCTCTACCTCCTCGGGCCTCTCCTTCCAATCACTCGTCGGGTCAGAAGGTGACTTACCTCTGACCGATGGGGAGGACAACCTCGAGTTCCTCATCGAAGGGAAGCTGATGAGCGAGAGCGAAGACGACCTCCACTCCTGGGCGAACCCCACCTCCTCCGACAAGGAGGAGGAAGAAGTAGAGGAGAAAGAGGAGGAGGGTGATTCCTCCTCCTCCGTCGGGTATCCGCCGGCGAAGCGCTCCCGCGCGTGGGCGGACAGCGAGAACGATGACGACGACGAGGAAGGAGAGGAAGAGGAGGAGGATGATTCCTCCTCTTCCGCTGGGTATCCGCCGATGAAGCGCTTCCGCGCTTGGGCGGACAGCGAGGATGATGATGATGACGAGGAAGAAGAGGCTCCGGCCGAGGGCTGGGGCAGCAGCGACGAGGATTTCTCCGGAAGTAGCGCCGGCGGCAGCTCCGATGCCGACGACGAGGCTAGCGAGGATTAGCAATGTAGGATTAGTAGTCCCTGAGCAATCGGCTCTTCTTTTGTTCTTCCTTTCTTGAGCAATCGGCTCTTCACTGTAAAAATCCTCCCTTGTTAATGAAGAAGAAATTTCTAAGCTGATTTTGCCCTTTTACCAATTTTGCCGATTGCTAAGATAAGTTAACAAATCAAGAGCCGATGGTAGTGCATCGCTATGGTCTCCTTCCAGCAACTCTAGTGATCTGGCTCTGCAACAACCCACCACTTCCGAAGGGACTTATGATGCAGGGTCAGCCGATGACACTCCAATCGGCTTTCAAAACAGAGTGCCTACCAAATCAGCTGCCCCCGAGCCTCAGCTAAGGCGAGAACGGCGGTGAGGACATACCGTTCAGACAAACGGACCCGAACTTGGGCGAATCCGAGCAAACTTGCACCATCGATCCCCTTTTCTTCCGTTGAAAGCCGATATTGAAGGTGAAACATCAACGGCTTATCCGACAAAGGGTTGGAAGTCCTCGAAGAGAAGGGTTGGAAGGCCATCCGCGTCTTGAACATGCAGCGGGTAGATCCTGTGTAATTGTGCTAGAGTCGATGGCTATGCATCGGCTTTGTTCCTTAGTTCTAAAGTCGATGTCCGTGCATCGGCTGTATACCATGGGAGAATTTTTTTTTTACGGGCCGATTTTTCTATCGGCCCCCAATGTTTCACTGCACATGTATCGCACATGTTCATCTGATTAGGTGCCCCCCGAGCCGATTCTCGCTGTGTATCTGCCGATATCGGCTCCGTGGTTAGCCAAGGCACTATATGTGAACGTCGGCTCCGTTAGGACCAGATGTTGACTTCTTCCGGCTCATCGGCCGACGTAAACCCATTGCCCATTAGATTGACGTTGAACCCAGGCAGTAACACATGGTGAGGATAATTTTGGCCGATTCGCCGGAATCGGCCTCCATGTTGAATTGCTCAATGAAGGTTTTGCAATGTTCCTCCATAGATCCTTGGGGCCGATCACATGGATCGGCATCGCCACGTTTGTCCATAGATGTTGCTTTTGTTACACGGTCAGGCCGGTGGATAAAACCAGCCTAACCCCGTCCTTTGTCACGTCGATGCGCTCGCAGTCGTCCAAATTGATGCTCGAGAGTGGCTCTTGGCCCGATGTCTCCCAAACGTTCATGCCGGCCGTTGAAATCTCGGCTGAATCATCTGCGTGGACGACTTCTACTTCATCTCCATCCCACCGTATTAGGCATTGGTGCATCGTGGATGGAATGCAACGGTTGGCGTGGATCCAATCTCTCCCTAGTAGGACGAGCATAAGTGCTCTTCGCTGTCGACAATAAAGAACGTCGTAGGGACGGTTTTCCTTCCTACGGTCAGATCCACGTTCAGAACACCTTGTACGTCAGATGCTTGGCCGTTGAAATCGCTCAGTGTCACATTGGTCTTGATCAGATCCGAACTAGAGCGTCCCAACCGACGTAGCATGGAGTATGGCATAATGTTTACTGCCGCTCCGGTGTCCACCAGCATCTTGTTGACAGGCTGCCCATTGATGTAGCCTCGCAAGTACGGGGCCTTCGGATGCTCGTAGCTTCTTTCTCGTGGATTCTCAAAGATAACCGGCCGTGGGCCGCGATCAAGTTGTGCCACGGTGCTTCGTCCAATCCTGGAGCACTAAACTCCGTTGGAAGGATGAACACCATGTTTGTGCCAGCCGATGTCTCATCATCGGCTTTCTTTTGTCCGGGCGCCACTCTTTCCTTTGTGGCCGACCTTCTTCGTCCGGGGTTCGCTGAATTTTAGCGGCCGGATCAGGCCGCGCCTTCCTCAACGTGTGCGGGTATAACCTTTCGGCTTCCTCCAAACCACGTAGTCGCTGAACCCTTCGCTTTTGGGAACGGCTGAGTCCATCAGGGCACCACCTTGGCCGATGATACTTATCTTCTTCTTCATCGTCGTCCTCCAGTTCCTCGAGATCTTCTACCCGAGCGGACTCAGCGTGCTTGTTCCGAGGCGGGAGAGGCCCTAGACGTTTGAACACGGACACATTAGCTGCATCCTTCTTCTTTTGTCTACATTCTGGACAGTTGCCGATTGTAGGCAATCGGCTCATTCCTGAATCCCAGCGGTGATGAGGTCTAAGACCCCGTGTGTGGCCCGATCTTGCGGATTGACGTCGAAACCAAAGGGGGAGATGGGAAAACGCGAGGAACACGAAGAACACGGTGATGAACACGAGGAACTCCGAGGCTCACGCACGCACACCAACCCGATACACCCGATGCTTACCTCCGTGGCTCGATGGACCACGCCAATAGAATCTCCGTGGAAGAGACACGCGGTAGAATTCCCGGAGAGAGATTGGGATTGGAGAGGAAGAGCTTGGGGAAGGAGAGAGAGTAACAAGTACTAGAATCTCCTTCAACAAGATCTAAGTCAACAACCAAGGTGCCTTGATTACAGAGGGATGATACCCAAGGGAGACTAAGCTCAAAGTTAGGGTTTGAGTTCAAAACAAGTCTAAAGAGCTAATGAGGGGTTCCAGCTACTTATATAGGCACACACAACCAGCAAGGGCGAACATGTACGCAAAAGGATAAGTTAAGGCAGTTTGGTGGGGCACTCTCGTCGAGTCCGGTTTGGAATCCGGTCGGACCGGGCCTGGGACCGGGCTGTCCGGTCATGGGTCCGGTCTGACCGGGCTCGTGACCGGGCGGGTCGGTCATGGGTCCGGTCGACCGGTTGGAAACCGGATTCCTGCGAGGTTTCCGGTCGTCGTCCGTACGAGGGAGCTGGTCCGGTTTCCGACCGGTCGACCGGGCCTGTGACCGGGTAGCCCGGTTGTGGGTCCGGTCCGACCGGGTCCTGGACCGGCCAGCGTCCGTCTCTTCCTTGGAGCGCTTCGAGCGACGTCGGCTTTGGCTCCATGATCATCTCCATGTCCAGCTGCTTCTCTCCCTCCCTTGATCTTGGCGCCTCCTCCTCTCCGAGGTCTTGATGCGCCTTGTACCTAATGACACATAGCACGTCGGCATGAGGTAGCAATCCATCCAAAGGGGTACCAAGATCAAGGGTAGTGAGGAGCGAGTTCACCTCATCATGTAGAGCCTTGGCTCGGGCTCGTGTCATCGGTCCACTTGGGGGACTTGTTGGTCTTGGTGTGGAGGTGACCGAAGGCCACCCCGCATCATCTCCCCCTTGGGAAAGAGTCGTCCTCGACTCTTGCTCCTCTTCATCTTCATGATATGGCGATAAGTCCGACACGTTGAACGTGTTGCTCACCAAGTACTTGGAGGTGGGGATGTCGATGACGTAAGCGTTGTTGTTGATGCGTTTGAGGACCTTGAAGGGACCATCTCCTCTTGGCTTGAGCTTCGAATTGCGGTCATGAGGGAATCTTTCCTTCCGGAGGTGGATCCAAACGAGGTCGCCTTCCTCAAAGATGCGTTCCTTCTTCTTGGCGTTGAGTCTTGTAGCTTGACGAAGCACATGTTCTTGGATTGTTGCTCTTGTCTCTTCATGAAGTTTCTTGACGGCGGCGGTGCGCTTGTCGAAGTCCATGTTGATCCGCTCATGAAGTGGGAGCGGGAGCATGTCGAGTGCCGTGAGCGGCTCAAACCCGTAGACGACCATGAAGGGACTCCTTGATGTAGTCGAGTGCTTGGCGCGGTTGTAGGCGAACTCCGCGTGTGGAATGCATTCCTCCCATGACTTCAAGTTTTTCTTCACGAGGATGCGTAGAAGGGTGGAGAGGCTTCGATTGACCACTTCCGTTTGGCCGTCCGTTTGCGGGTGCGAGGATGATGAGAATAAGAGCTTCACTCCAAACTTGGCCATGAGCGACTTCCAAAGATAACTCATGAACTTGACGTCTCGATCCGACACAATGCTTCGCGGCACTCCATGTAGGCGAACGATTTCCCCGAAAAACAACGAAGCAATGTGTGAAGCATCATCGCTCTTATGGCAAGGTATGAAATGAGCCATCTTAGAGAACCTATCCACTACCACAAAGATTGAATCATGTCCATGTTTGGTGCGAGGCAATCCTAGTACAAAATCCATGCTAATATCTGTCCATGGTGCATAAGGTATAGGCAATGGCGTATAAAGACCATAGGGATTAGAGGTAGACTTAGCTTGTAAGCAAGTGGTGCACCGGCGGCAAAGGCGTTCCACGCCGCGGTACATTCTTGGCCAATAGTAGTGGGTCGAGAGCATGGCATATGTCTTCTCTCTTCCGAAGTGACCCATGAGACCACCTCCATGTGACTCTTGCAAAAGCAATTTTCGAAGCGAAGACTCGGGAATACAAATCTTGTTAGCTTTAAACAAGTAGCCATCATGCAAATAGAAATCATCCACTCCTCGTTCAATGGAGCATTTCTCAAAAATTGGAGCAAAGAAAGAATCGGAAGTATAGAGTTCTTTGATCTCTTCGAGTCCCAAGACATGAAAATCCAAGCGAGTCAACAAAAGGGTGTTTTTGCGGGAAAGAGCATCCGCCACTACATTGTCCTTGCCCTTCTTGTATTTGATGACATACGGGAAGGACTCAATGAACTCAACCCATTTTGCATGACGTTTGTTTAAATTGTGTTGGCTTTTCAAGTACTTCAAAGACTCATGGTCGGAATGAATTATAAACTCTTTTGGCCAAAGATAGTGTTGCCAAACTTCAAGAACACGAACCAAAGCATAGAGCTCCTTGTCATATATAGGATAGTTGAGGCGTGCGCCATCTAACTTCTCACTATAGTATGCCACGGGTTTGCCCTCTTGCATAAGAACACCACCAATACCAAGCCCACTTGCATCACACTCAATCTCAAAAGTTTTAGCAAAATTTGGAAGAACAAGAAGGGGAGCTTCGGTAAGGCGTTTCTTCAACTCATCAAAAGCATTTTGTTGGGCTTTTCCCCAAACAAACGGAACATTCTTCTTGGTAAGCTCATTCAAAGGGCAAGCAATGGTGCTAAAATCTTTCACAAAGCGGCGGTAAAACCCGGCAAGGCCATGAAAACTTCGGACTTGGCCAACATTTGTAGGAGTAGGCCAATTATGGATGGCCTCTACCTTGGAAGAATCAACTTCAATCCCATTAGCGGAAACCACAAAGCCAAGGAAAACCAATTTGTGTTGAGCAAAGGTGCATTTGGGGAGGTTAGCATAAAGCTTTTCATGACGCAAGATGCACAAGACTTCTCTCACATGTTGCACATGGTCCTCGAGGTTTTTGCTATAAATGAGAATATCATCGAAATAGACAACCACACTCTTGCCAATGAGAGGACGCAAGATGTGATTCATGAGGCGCATGAAAGTTGATGGAGCATTGGATAGACCAAATGGCATAAGAAGCCACTCATATAGACCAAGTTTGGTCTTGAATGCCGTTTTCCATTCATCACCAATAGCCATGCGGATTTGGTGGTAGCCACTACGCAAATCAATTTTTGAGAAAATCGTGGCACCACTAAGTTCATCAAGCATGTCATCTAAACGCGGAATGGGATGGCGGTAACGGACGGTAATGGCATTGATGGGGCGACAATCCATACACATCCGTTGCGTCTCATCCGGTTTAGGCACAAGAATCACGGGAACCGCACAAGGGGAAAGGCTTTCTCGAACGTACCCTTTAGCGAGGAGGTCTTGTATTTGGCGTTCGATCTCCTTTGTCTCTTCGGGGTTGGTGCGGTAGGCGGCACGGTTTGGAAGCGGAGCGCCGGGTATGAGGTCGATGCGGTGCTCGATGCCTCGAAGCGGTGGTAGTCCATGTGGGAGCTCGTCGGGGAAGACATCTTGGAACTCCTTCAAAATAGACAACAAAGACGAAGGAATTGTGGTTAAGTCGTTAGTCTCCGAGGACGGTCCCTTGCAAATGAGGACGTAGTGCAATATGGTGGATGGGTTTGCTTGCACTTCTTTCCATTCGCTTTTGGTGGCTAGGAGGACGCTCTTTCGCTCACTCATATATGGCTTGTGGCGCTCACTCTCCATTTGGTGGGTCGCTCCCTCACCTCTCAACTCACTATGGTGGGAGTTGTGTTGTGCCCTCGCTAGAGCCTTCGCATTGTCGGCGATGATTTGGCTAGGAGTCATGGGGCGCAACTCGAACTTGATGTGGCCTAAGGGCAAGGATGTGCCCAGATCCCACGAATTTGACCAAGTGAGTGGATGAATGAGATGGGAAAGGGGAAGAACACACACAAGATCCAAATACAAACACACACAACCCAACACAAACCAAATTTACTCCCTTGGTAGGTTAGACCAAGCCAATAGAACCACTTCTTAGAGAGACCCTTGGGTAGAATCTAACAAGTGGGAGATTGGTGAGGAGATCTCAACTAGAACTTGGATGAGAGAGGGTAGCCTTGAATCATCCATGAAGAGTAGAAATCACTCAAGAGTGCCTTGATACAAAGGGGATGAAACCCTAGGGAGACAAAGCTCATCTTCAAGTTTAAGCTATCATCTTGTCTAACCCTAATTTGGGGAGAGGGATGAGCTATATATAGGCCCAGATCCGTCCAGGGGTAAAAGGGGCATTACAATAAAGTAGTGGTGACCATAGATGATAAATAGACGGCTGAGATGAAGTTGACTTCGATGGGGCCGGCAGTGCCGGCGTGCTTGGGGCGGCAGTGCCGGTGGGGCCGGCAGCTGCCGGTCTCGCTTGGGCGGCGAGTGCCGGGCCATGGCGGCGGTGCGCGGCCAGGTGGGGGCGGCGAGTGCCGGCCTTGTCGTGGCTGGCGGCTGGAGCGCTTCTCCTTCTTCTCTTCGGTCTTCCCTTCTTCTTCCAGGAAACATGTGGCTTTCCTCTCCTCGGCTCCTTGACGCTCCCTTCGGTTCCTTGACGAGATTGGTACCTAATGACACATAGACATAGATATGAGGTAGCAATCCGTCCAAGGTTATGTCGAGTTCAAGTGTAGAGAGGAGTGAATTCACCTTATCATGTATGGACTTCACTCGGTCTCGGGTCATTGGTTCTCTTGGGGGAAACGTTGGCCATGATGTAGTTTCGACGATAGGCGGGGGCTACATCATCTCCCCCTTGGGGAAGAGTCGTCCTCGACTCTTGTTCCTCCTCACCGACGGTGTAGTCCATGACGGGTGTCCCATGTTGTGGTAGAGGGATAAAGTCGCGGTCGAAGAAGAGCTTGGGGAAAAACAACTTGCAAATGGAAAGCTTGTGGATGCCAATTTTGTGATCGGCGAACAAGAGGCTCTCAATCAAATACGAAGCATCAAGTCGTTTCTCCAAGAGGCATTTGGCAAAAATGGAAACCAAAAGAGTGTCGATGTATCCAAAATGTGGTAGGGCAAAAATTTGTGCATGTAAGAGTGTGCTTTGTAAGGTGTCAAAAATGTGTTGTGAGGCATTGTCCCAAACAAATGGAACAAACAAAAGGCAAGTATTGGCGGCAAAATTTGGGGCAAAATTGTTATATGCAATGGCAAAGCTATGGAGACTTCTAGCTTGGGAAAGTATGGTTGGCGTGAGCCAATGTATGGGTATCCTCAAGTGTCAAAGAATCCATTTCAATTGCCAAAGGTGAAATGAGAAATCCAAAGAAGAGCAACTTTATGAGTGACATGTGGCACAAGATGCATAATGTGTCTCTCACATGTATTACATGGTCCTTGAGATTCTTGGAGTGTATGATGATAACATCAAGACATACAACAACCATTGTGCCAACAAGATGTGTCAAGATATGTTGCATAAGAAGCAAAAGAGGTGACGAGGCATTGGTCCAAACCGGAAGCTCGACAAGACAAGCCGGAAACACATGAGGGCGAAGGCGTTTGGGAACATACCCTTTGGCGTGAATCCCGTGGGTTGGATCATGTATCTCATCCGTGTTGGGGTAGCTCTCAATTGCGCGTTTCGTGAGCTCATGCTCCGTAGCGGTGGAAGTTGTCATTCGGGTACCTATACACACACAAGAGAAAACAAAAAGCGTGTGTGCATGGTAGAGGAACACATCATCCATCATGATGTTCCATGTCTTGTGCACATCACCATTAGTGTCAATCAAGATAGTATGAAATGCATGGCGATGGTGCATATGGCAAGAAGGTGCATTCATGGCATGTGGTAACTCATGATCATCAAAAAGTGAGAAGGCTATGGGGGCCATCTCGTGGACAATGAAATAAGCATTCTTGCATACCAAGCATAAGAAAGAGCAATTGTTCGCAATCTTGGATGCAAGGATCATGGAATAGTGTAAACATGTGGGGCAAAGCATGCGGAAGCTAATGTCATCCTTGTCATTATCATTGCAAGCAATACATGGTAAAGAGCAAGTGGTCGACATATTGCAAGCAATGGTGGAAAAATTGAAGCTCTCATAGCATGGCATGGTCATGTTATCACAAACATTCACTTCCACATGATCAACAATATTGTCAAGCAAAGGATCGCATGGGAAAATGAAAGTAGCATGTGACGTAGCAAATGTATCATCAAGATCATGCATGCACTCATAAGTCATCATGTCCACTAGTGGGATCATGGCATCATCAACACCTATGTTGTTACCTTTGAAGGCCGACTCATTTGAGGTAGGTGTTGTGGAAGTAGGAGGATCCATGTGGTCGACATGTCCATCTTGGAGCAAGCATGGTGAGATATCATCATCTTCATGCACCATGTACATCGTCTCCATGAGCGGGAACTCGTCCTCCGTGGAACCTAGTGCAACATAAGAAGACACAAACGAGGGAGAGGTTAATGTGTTAGCAAATGCGATGTCCTCCATGGACCTATCATCTACCTCTCGCAACTCACTTTGTGTATCACTCATGTCCTCCAAATGGAAGCACTCAAACTCACATATGGGGTGGAAGTCACTCAACTCACTATCACTCTCACTCAAGTGGGCTAAGTGGCTCTCATCCTCACATGGGATTGGTACCAACTCATCAATGAAGCATAGAGGAGTAGGCTCGACTTCCTCATCTCCATGCGCCTCCTTGGTTGAAGGGAAATTCCCATGCTCAACCGTCTCAACTCCATGCGCCTCCGTAGGTGAAGGGAGAATCCCATGCTCACCATGCTCAACTCCCTTGCCTCCTAAGTCGTCCTCAAGTGGTGGCATCTTGGAGACTTGTGTATTGAGCTTGTCGAAGTAGAGCTTCTTGGCGCTTGGCGTTGTGCATTGCCATGCCACATGACCCTTGGCCTTGCACACCTCACATAGGAGATTGGGACATTCCCGTGGAGGGTGGCCTTGTTGCTTGCACTTGTAGCATCGGAGTCCATAGGCATGTGACGAAGTAGGGGCCATTGTGGTGGTGGCACAAGAGGTGGAAGTCGCCTCATGAGGAAGGTATGCGCGATGTGCACTTGCCATCCTTGGAGTGGTAGGCACCCTATCATGGTGTTTGTCGCCTTCATGTCGAGGCTCTTGTCTTCGTGCTTCATCACCATGTCTTGATGAGTGTCGTCGAAGATCCGTGGAAGGTGTTGGTCGATGGCGCTCATGAAGTGTCTTGTGGCGGCGAGGCTCATGTGGTGACGTATGTCGATGTAGACCATGAGGTGGTAGTGGTCGACGACTATCATGAGATGGTGTGAGTCGATGACGGTCCTTGCCATGCCGAGATGATGGCTCATGCGACTTGGCATGTTGCTTGCGGCGCCTTGTGGAGCTTGGAGAAGAGTGTCGATGACGCTCATGATGGGGACGCTCTTGATGCTCCATATGGTGTACTTGAAGTCGACGATCGTGTGCATAAGCACTCTCATGGTGGCGCCTTGTGGAGCTCGTAGACGAGTGTCGATGACGATCATGATGAGGACGCTCTTGATGCTCCATATGATGAACTCGCCGTAGATGATCATGTGCATAAGCACTCTCATGGTGGCGCCTCGTGGAGCTCGAAGAAGTGTGTCGATGGCGATCATGTTGGGGACGCTCTTGATGATCCATATGATGGTGCCATCGTTGAGGTCCTCTATCTTCATATGTAGCTCCATTGGCCAAGTAGGGGTATGTGGGCGCCTCGGCGTTGTTCAAGGTGGAGTCGAGGTGAGGTTCCGCCATGGTGTCAATGTCGTAGTCGTGGCGTTGCTCCACCATGACGTCCATGCTTGATGAGCCATTGTCGATGTAGAGCTCGTCGATGTCGTCCTCAAGGTGGTGCTCCACCATGTCGTCCATGTTGGCGATGCTCGCGGAGCCATAGTCCGTGTAGAGCTCCTCGATGTCGGTCATGTTGGCGATGCTCGCGGAGCCATAGTCGGTGTAGAGCTCCACATGTTCCTCCACATCCGCGGTGCTTGAAGAGGAATCCTCCTCGGAGTAGTCCATGTAGTCCTCCGTATCTTCATCTTCGCTATCCATGTTAGCACGACAAAAGCTATATGGTGGGTGTTAGTGAAAGAAACTACCGTCAAGTCTCACCTTGAAGTGATGGAATTGGGTCAACTAACTAAACCAAGAGATAATTCAATTTGTGTTGGGTACACACACAAAAACACACGCAAAAGCTAGCAAATATGGTGGTAGGTGAGGATGGTGGAAAGCCAAAAGTCAAAATCCGAAATCAAGTTTGTTGTTAAGAGTGGGTAAGCTCCAAAAATCAAATGTCCAAATGGTGATCACGGAAACACGAATGATGTGGAACTCACACACGAGATAAATGGGGTTAGTGCGACCAAGGAATGAGCGGAAAAGTGTAAGAACCCAAAAGTAAGGGTGCTCGGTGTCACACTAACACAAGAAGAGATCAAAGCTTTGGTTGCAACTTGAGAGACAACAAGATTCACACGCGGCCTCTCTTCTCTTATCTCTCTTTTGCTTAAAAGCTTATGACACTCTTTTGTACACGGTGACACTTGCACTCTTTTGTATCTATGGTGGCACTTTCACACTTTTGTATGTATGGGTGTATGGTGCTACTTGCACTCTTTTTGTGCTTTTCTTTCTTTTTCACGCTCTATGTTAGCGTTAGCTCACTCTTGCTATCTTGCCACACGAGTTTTGCTTAGAAGCTTGACTCCACACTACACACACCTCACAATCGGGGCCACGTGCAATATCTCGCAACACTTGATAAGCAATGCTCGATAGGATAGGTCGCAAAAGGAAGAGGGGCTACAAGGTGGGGAGCAAGTTATACCTAGATGAAAATGTTAGGCGGTGTCGGAACACACAACTTGCGATGATGGCGGCGATGGTGTCGTAGTTGCGCCGGAGTCCGGGTGCCGAAGGTGTCGCCGCGGTGTTGATGTAGACGCGGAAGCTTGTTGGACAAACCTTGCACTCCGAAACGGAAACCGAGCAAAATAAGTAAATGCCCGAAAATTTGGGTCACGACGAGCGATCGAAGGTGTCAAAATTTCGGAGTCGGAAAATTTCGGAAATGGTGTCTAAATTAGAGTCAATATGAAAAGGGATAACTGTGAAAGTTTGGGGTCAAACGGGCGCCGGAAAGTTGTCAAAATTTGGGACAAAAAGTGGAGTCAAAACTGGGCGAAATTTGCACAGCATATGGACATGGCCGGCAGTGCCGCTGTGGTGTGGCCGGCAGTGCCGGAGGGATCAGGCCGGTAGTGCCGGTGAGTGGCTCCCGGCAGTGCCGCTGGGCAAGAACTTGGCTGGTGGGCGGGCGGATGCGCGCGGTGGTTGGCAGCGTGGAGGCAGCAGCGTGGAGGCGGCTGTTGCGCGGGCGGTTGCTTGGGCCTCCGGCTGTTGCTGCTCGAGCGGATGCGGGCGGGGCGTGGTGGTGGCGTTGGCCGGCGGCGGTGGTTGGGGCCTGGCGCGGTTGCGTGGAGGGCGGCTTTGGGGCGAGCGAGACGCGCGGGAGGTGGGCCGGGGCGATGCTGCGCGCGTCTGCAGCGAGGGGTGTTGACGGCGTGCGCTGCGAGCCAAGGCGTGGGCGCGCGAGGTAGGTGGGGCGAGGCGGCGGCGTGCCGAGTAGGGAGAAGACGACGGCGGGCGGCAGCTGCCGGCCACGTCCAACCCGAGCGATGCGGTCGAGCGGCGATGCCGCCGTGCACCTGCCCGGCAGTGTCGGCCCACCAAGAACAGCTCGAACTGTTCGTCGATTTTGAGCACGGGCGGACCAAAAATGCTCAGAATTGCATGAAATCGGATGGAATTGAAGGGGAAATGATGGGGGAATGATAGATCAACCATAGGAACACGAAATCCATGGATCAAAACCACTAAAAACGCAACAAAATCACAGATCTGACCAAAGGCAATTTAGGGCTATTTTTTGGGGATTTTTTGGAGAAAATTTTTGGGGCGAATTTGGGTGGATGGGGGTCAAATCCGGGCTAACCAAGAGCTGCTGATACCATTTGATGTGGCTCTGATGCCATTTGATGTGGCCTAAGGGCAAGGATGTGCCCAGATCCCACGAATTTGACCAAGTGAGTGGATGAATGAGATGGGAAAGGGGAAGAACACACACAAGATCCAAATACAAACACACACAACCCAACACAAACCAAATTTACTCCCTTGGTAGGTTAGACCAAGCCAATAGAACCACTTCTTAGAGAGACCCTTGGGTAGAATCTAACAAGTGGGAGATTGGTGAGGAGATCTCAACTAGAACTTGGATGAGAGAGGGGTAGCCTTGAATCATCCATGAAGAGTAGAAATCACTCAAGAGTGCCTTGATACAAAGGGGATGAAACCCTAGGGAGACAAAGCTCATCTTCAAGTTTAAGCTATCATCTTGTCTAACCCTAATTTGGGGAGAGGGATGAGCTATATATAGGCCCAGATCCGTCCAGGGGTAAAAGGGGCATTACAATAAAGTAGTGGTGACCATAGATGATAAATAGACGGCTGAGATGAAGTTGACTTCGATGGGGCCGGCTGATGCAGCCTAAGGCCACGTGGGTTGCCCGATCTCACGAATTGACCGAGGGAAAGGCGGGGGAGAGGAAAAACACGAAGAACACGGCGATGAACACGATGAACACACGCAAACACACACCAACCCGATACAATTCCGATTTACTCCCGATAGCCCGAACCACTATCCCGATAGAATCTCTCAAGGGAGAGACACGCGGTAGAATCCCCGAGAGGAAGATCGGTATACGATCGGTGGAATCACACGAGTGAGAGACCGGTGGTAGAATCACAAGTGTGAGAGACTAATCATATAAGGAGTGCCTTGTACAATAGATTATGGTAATCTAAGGAGGGGTTTCCCTAATCCCAAAGGGATGGTGGAGGCATGAGCCTAATTCTCTCAAGTTCATTCCTAACCTCATGAAGGGGAGGTGGGAGCCTATATATAGGGAGCCACTAAGGAGGGGTAGTTTAGGCATACAAGGGGGTACATGGGACTTGGCCCGAATTGTCTTGGACGCATAGGGGGGGGGGGCGGATTGTCCGGCCTTAGTGGGGCGGATAATCCGAGCAGTCGTGCTTCATGCGCCGTCTCTTCTTGGGGACCTCGGGCGCACTTCTTCCTTCTTCTCTTCCATGCCTCCGTGACCTCGGCCTTGAGTGTTGTTCTTGTCGTTGAAGCACATGATGAAGCGAAGACCGTAGGTCGGGCTACATCATCTCCCCCACTTGAAAAAGAGTCGTCCTCGACGATGAGTCTTCATGAATGTGTAGAGGAGGTAGATGACACCAACGCTTGAATGTCCCTTCACTTGTCAAGAGCCCTATCAATAGCACAAGAAAAGCAAAGGAGCAATCAAAGCGTAGCCAAAGTTCAATGGATTTAGGAAGAGGGCGCAAGTAGAAGGAGGTCACCTTATCAAAGTGTCGGTGTGCTCTCATTGAGAGGTCTTGTGTAGTGGAAGTGTGCGGTCAAAACCACTCATTGGAGCTCACGTGTATCATGCTCTCAAGAGCTCTTTTTGTCAACTCGTGCTCAATCGAGGTTGACGTTGGAGTGTGGGTACCTACACACATGTTAGACAACAAGAACAATGTGTGTGCATGGTATATGAACACATCATCCATCATGATGCGCCATTTCTTTTGCACATCACCATTAGCGGTAAGCAAGATATTATAGTACACATGGTGAATATGCGGGGAAAACTTAGGAACATGCTCAACATGGATAGGTGCAAAGTCTCCAAAAGGTGAGAGAGCTATGGGGGCAATCTCATTCACAAGCATATGAACATCATTGCAAACCAAGCATTGGAAAGAGAAAGTATTCAACATTTTGGTTGCATTAATGGGAGAATATTGCAAGCATGTAGCACAAAACATGTTCAACATTTGATCATTGTTGTCGACAAACCTAGGGAAAGAGCAATTGTTCGGCAAGGTTGTCACAACACAAGCATCATTATCAACATTGCAAGCAATACATGGGAAAGAGAAATTGTTCGACATATTGCAAGCAATAGGATAGAAATCGAAACACTCATAGCATGGCATGGTCAAAGTGTCACAAGCAACTACTTCCACATGATCAACAATGGCACAAGTATCACAAGGGAAAGTGAAAGAAGCATATGACATAGCAATAGGATCATCCAACTCATGCAAGCACTCACAAATCATCATGTCCGCTAGTGGGATCATGGCATCATCAACACCCATATAGGTACCTTTGTAGTCCCGCTCATATGAGGTAGGTGTTGTGGAAGAGGTAGGCTCGATGTGGCCTCCATGTTCATCTTCAAGTAAGCATGGTGTGATATAATCATCTTCATGCACCATGTACATCTTCTCCATGATCGGCGTCTCGTCATTCATGGAACCTAATGAGACACAAGGAAACACACTAGAGGTAGAGGGTAAGTTGTTAGAATTCGAAATGGCCTCACATGACCTATCAACTACCGCTCTCATCTCACTTGGTGTATCGCTCATGCTCTCGAAGTGGAGGCACTCAAGCTCACATATGGTGGAATCGCTCATCTCACATATAGTGAAGTCGCTCATCTCACATATAGTGGAGTCCCTCATCTCCATGGCAATGGCGTCGTCGATGTCCGAGCAACCTAGCAAAGAGGAAGACAACACAAGCGGAGTAGAGGTTAAGTTGTTAGAAATCGAAACATCCTCACTCGGCTCATGGTGTGTATCACTCTTGCTCTCAAGGTGTTTGAAGTATGCGTTGCACTCGGCTTTATCTTGGGGTGTCATTTGGGCTTCTCGAGCATCTAGCTCGGCGAAGTATGCTCTCATCTCGGCTTGCTCTTGTGGGGTCATCATGTATATCTCACTAGGATAGGTGTATATGTATGGTGGAAGGAAAACTACACAAGTATCCCACCTTTAAAGAAAGTATCGGAAAAATGGTTCAAGTCAAGAGCAAAGTCGAAATGTATCGGGGTTACTCACACACACACTCAAAGCACACGCAAAAGGCTAAGAACTCTATATGTGGTGGGTAAGGGGTGGATAGCAAACGAAAAGATCAACGGAAAAGTCTATTGTCAAATGTGGGTAAGATCCAAAGTCAAATGTCAAAAGTGGTGATCTATGTCAAGGAAACACGGAAACACACACAACGGAGAACAATGGGGCTAGCGCGACCAAGGAATTGAGCAAGTGACAAAGATGGTCCTAACGAAGACTATATGCTCGATGTCACGCCAACACAAGAGAGACCGTAGCTTGGTTGCACAAGAAAGAAGCAACAAGATTTGCACAAATGCCACTCTTCTCTTTTCTCTCTTAGTGCTCACAAGCTTTGCACTCCTTTGTATCGGTGGACACACACTCTTTTTGTATTTCCTTTTCCTTTTTCTCTTTTTTTTTCACTTTTTTTTTCTATGCTTAGAAGCTTTCTTTTATTCTATATCACACCTTTTCTTCTTTTGTGTATCTTTCTCACCGAGCTTGCTTCGGAGCTTTGCTCAACACAACGCACACACACCCTCTCACGGTCGTGACACTTGTGCAATGCTTCGCAACACTCGAAAAGCCACTCTCAATGGGATAGGTACACAAAGAAAGAAACGGGGCTACAAGGGGTAAGGGGGCAAGTTATACCTAGTGAAAAGGTTAGGCGGTGTCAAGCACACGAACTTGCGATGGTGTCGACGATGGCGGTGTCGAAGTTGCGCCGGAATCCGGGGTGCCGAAGGTGTCACCGCGGTGTTGATGTAGACGCGGACGCTTGGTAGACAATCCTTGCACTCCAAAACGGAAACCGAGCAAATTATGTCAATGCCCGAAAAGTTGCGTCAAAACGAGCGGTCAAAAGTTGGGCTCCAAAAATCGTCAAAAATTAGAGGTAGGCTATGTAGAGTATATGGAGATTGATGTTAAAGTTTGGAGTCAAACGGGCGTCGGAAAGTTGTCAAAATTTGGGGCAAAAAGTTGTGTCAAAGTGAGCTGAGATTTGAACAGCACATGATCCTGGGCGGCAGTGCCGTTGTTGTACGGCCGGCAGTGCCGGACTGCGCCCGGCGGCAGTGCCGGTCTGGTCAAGGCGGCAGTGCCGGCTCGGTGGAGATGCGCTGCACGGAATTGGCCTGGTGGTTGCCGGCGCGTGAGCTGCGGGCGGTGCCGCGAGCGGGAGATCGGAGCGGGCCAGGCGAGTGGGAGCTGTGCGCGCGCGCGTGGTGGAGCGGAGCTGGGGCGGCGCTGGCTTGGGCTTGGGGCGCGGTGGGCGAAGCTGCTGCTCGAGGGGAGCTTGGTGGATGCGAGGCGGGGCGAGCGGCGGCCAGGGGCTGTTGGTGTGGCTCGGGGCTGATGGCGCAGGCGCGCGTGGTGGCTTGGCGGCGCGATGCAGCGGGCGAGGAAGTGGAGCGGCCCGGCGTGCTGGTCACAGGGGCGAGGTGAGCGGAGGCGAGCGGAGGCGAGGTGAACAGCGGCCAGGGGCCAGGCAGGGCGGATGGCGGCGGCGGCAGTGCCGCTGAGTATGAACCGGCAGTGCCGGTGAGCACGGGTTCGAGCACGAACACGAAGAACAGCGGAAATTGGCTCACAAATCCGTCGATTGGAGGAGAAATACAACGAATTTGACCATGAAATTTTGCAGGGGTGTAGATCAGCCACTAAGACAACAGATCTGTGGAACAAAACCACAAAAAACTCAACAAATCCAGAGATCCAAATTCGAGCTATTTTTTGGGGCAAAATTTTTTGGGAAATTTTTTGGGCGAAATTGGTGAAATTGGAGGGTCAAATTCGTGGCAACCTTTGCTCTGATACCATATGATGCAGCCTAAGGCCACGTGGGTTGCCCGATCTCACGAATTGACCGAGGGAAAGGCGGGGGAGAGGAAAAACACGAAGAACACGGCGATGAACACGATGAACACACACCAACCCGATACAATTCCGGTTTACTCCCGATAGCCCGAACCACTATCCCGATAGAATCTCTCAAGGGAGAGACACGCGGTAGAATCCCCGAGAGGAAGATCGGTATACGATCGGTGGAATCACACGAGTGAGAGACCGGTGGTAGAATCACAAGTGTGAGAGACTAATCATATAAGGAGTGCCTTGTACAATAGATTATGGTAATCTAAGGAGGAGGTTTCCCTAATCCCAAAGGGATGGTGGAGGCATGAGCCTAATTCTCTCAAGTTCATTCCTAACCTCATGAAGGGGGAGGTGGGAGCCTATATATAGGGAGCCACTAAGGAGGGGTAGTTTAGGCATACAAGGGGGTACATGGGACTTGGCCCGAATTGTCTTGGACGCATAGGGGGGGCGGATTGTCCGGCCTTAGTGGGGCGGATAATCCGAGCAGGTCGTGCTTCATGCGCCGTCTCTTCTTGGGGACCTCGGGCGCACTTCTTCCTTCTTCTCTTCCATGCCTCCGTGACCTCGGCCTTGAGTGTTGTTCTTGTCGTTGAAGCACATGATGAAGCGAAGACCGTAGGTCGGGCTACATCACCGGCAGTGCCGGCGTGCTTGGGGCGGCAGTGCCGGTGGGGCCGGCAGTGCCGGTCTCGCTTGGGCGGCAGTGCCGGCCATGGCGGCAGTGCCGGCCAGGTGGGGGCGGCAGTGCCGGCCTTGTCGTGGCTGGCGGCTGGAGCGCTTCTCCTTCTTCTCTTCGGTCTTCCCTTCTTCTTCCAGGAAACATGTGGCTTCCCTCTCCTCGGCTCCTTGACGCTCCCTTCGGTTCCTTGACGAGATTGGTACCTAATGACACATAGACATAGATATGAGGTAGCAATCCGTCCAAGGTTATGTCGAGTTCAAGTGTAGAGAGGAGTGAATTCACCTTATCATGTATGGACTTCACTCGGTCTCGGGTCATTGGTTCTCTTGGGGGAAACGTTGGCCATGATGTAGTTTCGACGATAGGCGGGGCTACATCATCTCCCCCTTGGGAAGAGTCGTCCTCGACTCTTGTTCCTCCTCACCGACCGGTGTAGTCCATGACGGGTGTCCCATGTTGTGGTAGAGGGATAAAGTCGCGGTCGAAGAAGAGCTTGGGAAAAACAACTTGCAAATGGAAAGCTTGTGGATGCCAATTTTGTGATCGGCGAACAAGAGGCTCTCAATCAAATACGAAGCATCAAGTCGTTTCTCCAAGAGGCATTTGGCAAAAATGGAAACCAAAAGAGTGTCGATGTATCCAAAATGTGGTAGGGCAAAAATTTGTGCATGTAAGAGTGTGCTTTGTAAGGTGTCAAAAATGTGTTGTGAGGCATTGTCCCAAACAAATGGAACAAACAAAAGGCAAGTATTGGCGGCAAAATTTGGGGCAAAATTGTTATATGCAATGGCAAAGCTATGGAGACTTCTAGCTTGGGAAAGTATGGTTGGCGTGAGCCAATTATGGGTATCCTCAAGTGTCAAAGAATCCATTTCAATTGCCAAAGGTGAAATGAGAAATCCAAAGAAGAGCAACTTTATGAGTGACATGTGGCACAAGATGCATAATGTGTCTCTCACATGTATTACATGGTCCTTGAGATTCTTGGAGTGTATGATGATAACATCAAGACATACAACAACCATTGTGCCAACAAGATGTGTCAAGATATGTTGCATAAGAAGCAAAAGAGGTGACGAGGCATTGGTCCAAACCGGAAGCTCGACAAGACAAGCCGGAAACACATGAGGGCGAAGGCGTTTGGGAACATACCCTTTGGCGTGAATCCCGTGGGTTGGATCATGTATCTCATCCGTGTTGGGGTAGCTCTCAATTGCGCGTTTCGTGAGCTCATGCTCCGTAGCGGTGGAAGTTGTCATTCGGGTACCTATACACACACAAGAGAAAACAAAAAGCGTGTGTGCATGGTAGAGGAACACATCATCCATCATGATGTTCCATGTCTTGTGCACATCACCATTAGTGTCAATCAAGATAGTATGAAATGCATGGCGATGGTGCATATGGCAAGAAGGTGCATTCATGGCATGTGGTAACTCATGATCATCAAAAAGTGAGAAGGCTATGGGGGCCATCTCGTGGACAATGAAATAAGCATTCTTGCATACCAAGCATAAGAAAGAGCAATTGTTCGCAATCTTGGATGCAAGGATCATGGAATAGTGTAAACATGTGGGGCAAAGCATGCGGAAGCTAATGTCATCCTTGTCATTATCATTGCAAGCAATACATGGTAAAGAGCAAGTGGTCGACATATTGCAAGCAATGGTGGAAAAATTGAAGCTCTCATAGCATGGCATGGTCATGTTATCACAAACATTCACTTCCACATGATCAACAATATTGTCAAGCAAAGGATCGCATGGGAAAATGAAAGTAGCATGTGACGTAGCAAATGTATCATCAAGATCATGCATGCACTCATAAGTCATCATGTCCACTAGTGGGATCATGGCATCATCAACACCTATGTTGTTACCTTTGAAGGCCGACTCATTTGAGGTAGGTGTTGTGGAAGTAGGAGGATCCATGTGGTCGACATGTCCATCTTGGAGCAAGCATGGTGAGATATCATCATCTTCATGCACCATGTACATCGTCTCCATGAGCGGGAACTCGTCCTCCAGTGGAACCTAGTGCAACATAAGAAGACACAAACGAGGGAGAGGTTAATGTGTTAGCAAATGCGATGTCCTCCATGGACCTATCATCTACCTCTCGCAACTCACTTTGTGTATCACTCATGTCCTCCAAATGGAAGCACTCAAACTCACATATGGGGTGGAAGTCACTCAACTCACTATCACTCTCACTCAAGTGGGCTAAGTGGCTCTCATCCTCACATGGGATTGGTACCAACTCATCAATGAAGCATAGAGGAGTAGGCTCGACTTCCTCATCTCCATGCGCCTCCTTGGTTGAAGGGAAATTCCCATGCTCAACCGTCTCAACTCCATGCGCCTCCGTAGGTGAAGGGAGAATCCCATGCTCACCATGCTCAACTCCCTTGCCTCCTAAGTCGTCCTCAAGTGGTGGCATCTTGGAGACTTGTGTATTGAGCTTGTCGAAGTAGAGCTTCTTGGCGCTTGGCGTTGTGCATTGCCATGCCACATGACCCTTGGCCTTGCACACCTCACATAGGAGATTGGGACATTCCCGTGGAGGGTGGCCTTGTTGCTTGCACTTGTAGCATCGGAGTCCATAGGCATGTGACGAAGTAGGGGCCATTGTGGTGGTGGCACAAGAGGTGGAAGTCGCCTCATGAGGAAGGTATGCGCGATGTGCACTTGCCATCCTTGGAGTGGTAGGCACCCTATCATGGTGTTTGTCGCCTTCATGTCGAGGCTCTTGTCTTCGTGCTTCATCACCATGTCTTGATGAGTGTCGTCGAAGATCCGTGGAAGGTGTTGGTCGATGGCGCTCATGAAGTGTCTTGTGGCGGCGAGGCTCATGTGGTGACGTATGTCGATGTAGACCATGAGGTGGTAGTGGTCGACGACTATCATGAGATGGTGTGAGTCGATGACGGTCCTTGCCATGCCGAGATGATGGCTCATGCGACTTGGCATGTTGCTTGCGGCGCCTTGTGGAGCTTGGAGAAGAGTGTCGATGACGCTCATGATGGGGACGCTCTTGATGCTCCATATGGTGTACTTGAAGTCGACGATCGTGTGCATAAGCACTCTCATGGTGGCGCCTTGTGGAGCTCGTAGACGAGTGTCGATGACGATCATGATGAGGACGCTCTTGATGCTCCATATGATGAACTCGCCGTAGATGATCATGTGCATAAGCACTCTCATGGTGGCGCCTCGTGGAGCTCGAAGAAGTGTGTCGATGGCGATCATGTTGGGGACGCTCTTGATGATCCATATGATGGTGCCATCGTTGAGGTCCTCTATCTTCATATGTAGCTCCATTGGCCAAGTAGGGGTATGTGGGCGCCTCGGCGTTGTTCAAGGTGGAGTCGAGGTGAGGTTCCGCCATGGTGTCAATGTCGTAGTCGTGGCGTTGCTCCACCATGACGTCCATGCTTGATGAGCCATTGTCGATGTAGAGCTCGTCGATGTCGTCCTCAAGGTGGTGCTCCACCATGTCGTCCATGTTGGCGATGCTCGCGGAGCCATAGTCGGTGTAGAGCTCCTCGATGTCGGTCATGTTGGCGATGCTCGCGGAGCCATAGTCGGTGTAGAGCTCCACATGTTCCTCCACATCCGCGGTGCTTGAAGAGGAATCCTCCTCGGAGTAGTCCATGTAGTCCTCCGTATCTTCATCTTCGCTAT
Source organism: Lolium rigidum (assembly GCF_022539505.1). NCBI lineage: Eukaryota > Viridiplantae > Streptophyta > Magnoliopsida > Poales > Poaceae > Lolium > Lolium rigidum. The sequence goes on from NW_025899823.1 coordinate 34,250, forward strand.
CCATGTTAGCACGACAAAAGCTATATGGTGGGTGTTAGTGAAAGAAACTACCGTCAAGTCTCACCTTGAAGTGATGGAATTGGGTCAACTAACTAAACCAAGAGATAATTCAATTTGTGTTGGGTACACACACAAAAACACACGCAAAAGCTAGCAAATATGGTGGTAGGTGAGGATGGTGGAAAGCCAAAAGTCAAAATCCGAAATCAAGTTTGTTGTTAAGAGTGGGTAAGCTCCAAAAATCAAATGTCCAAATGGTGATCACGGAAACACGAATGATGTGGAACTCACACACGAGATAAATGGGGTTAGTGCGACCAAGGAATGAGCGGAAAAGTGTAAGAACCCAAAAGTAAGGGTGCTCGGTGTCACACTAACACAAGAAGAGATCAAAGCTTTGGTTGCAACTTGAGAGACAACAAGATTCACACGCGGCCTCTCTTCTCTTATCTCTCTTTTGCTTAAAAGCTTATGACACTCTTTTGTACACGGTGACACTTGCACTCTTTTGTATCTATGGTGGCACTTTCACACTTTTGTATGTATGGGTGTATGGTGCTACTTGCACTCTTTTGTGCTTTTCTTTCTTTTTCACGCTCTATGTTAGCGTTAGCTCACTCTTGCTATCTTGCCACACGAGTTTTGCTTAGAAGCTTGACTCCACACTACACACACCTCACAATCGGGGCCACGTGCAATATCTCGCAACACTTGATAAGCAATGCTCGATAGGATAGGTCGCAAAAGGAAGAGGGGCTACAAGGTGGGGAGCAAGTTATACCTAGATGAAAATGTTAGGCGGTGTCGGAACACACAACTTGCGATGATGGCGGCGATGGTGTCGTAGTTGCGCCGGAGTCCGGGTGCCGAAGGTGTCGCCGCGGTGTTGATGTAGACGCGGAAGCTTGTTGGACAAACCTTGCACTCAGAAACGGAAACCGAGCAAAATAAGTCAATGCCCGAAAATTTGGGTCACGACGAGCGATCGAAGGTGTCAAAATTTCGGAGTCGGAAAATTTCGGAAATGGTGTCTAAATTAGAGTCAATATGAAAAGGGATAACTGTGAAAGTTTGGGGTCAAACGGGCGCCGGAAAGTTGTCAAAATTTGGGACAAAAAGTGGAGTCAAAAGCGGGCGAAATTTGCACAGACATATGGACATGGCC
>NW_025899824.1:0-53901 GCF_022539505.1 Lolium rigidum
GAGCATCTATTATATTATTAAAACAACAAACAATGAATGGTTTAGATTAATCAAAGATTGTGCAATAGAAACGAACGCCTCAGATTAAAAATATGTATGCCCCACGTTAGCGATGCAAATACACGAATGGCTTAGATTAATCAAAGATTGTGCAATAGAAACGAACGCCTCAGATTAAAAATATGTATGCCCCACGTTAGCGATGCAAATACAACCGGTTAACCGGTTTAGAAGAACAAGGACTCCTATTTCTTTGACTTGTCTGCCGTTCAGATTGAGAGTTGTTTGTGCCGTGCGTAATATAAACTCTACATGTATCTCAACAACATTTATTTATTTGGTCAGGTAAGGCACGAGTCCGTTTGGCTTTGCCGGATCAACTACTCATGTGTTGACGACGTCTCTGAGCTGTGCATGGCGGCGGAACAAGATCGAGATCTGAAGGGTGATGGCCGTGGCTTGCCAACACCGCAGACGCACAACGTCCCTCGGCAACAGTCCCGCAAGAATGACGGCGAGGGCTATTGGCGATCTGGCTCCGACGAAGCAACAATTCCTCTGAGTACGGTATGCAGCGGCGAGAATTTAGGTTCGATGGTGATATAGAAGCACGCCACGAAGATTGAATCTGAAGATAGCAGCATCCCCTGGCAACAGCCCCGCATAAAGTTTCTCATAAATCCGAGGCGACGACGGCGAGACTACTGATGGCTTCGTGTTGGTCGTGGTCATCCAGATGATTTCATGAAGATACATAAGGAAGCATGTACAGGTAAGATCCCGCAGATGCATCATAAGTGTAGCGTTATTGCTCTAATTAAGTGGGCGCTATATCCGTGTGGTGCTGCATGGATGCAAAATTGCAGCTCATATTGGAGTGTGCAAAGGCGTGACGGGGTGATGGTAGAGGCTGGCTGCGCGTACTCTTGCTCGCGCCTCCATCGCTGGACGAGGTCCGTAATCCCTAGCAGCAATGTCATCGCCGTCATCGTTGATCTGGTTGTCACAAAGTTCATGGCTTCACGCCACGGTCTCCGTCGAGCGGCTGTTCGCGCCGTGTGCCACCGGACATTAAACTCCTAAAAACGGAAGTAGTAGATTGATCAACAGAACTACAACGTCAACGTCATTCTTATGTGTGCCTACATGCGCATGTGAACTCCTCAGGTGATCCGGCGCTGCCGCCACCGAGCGACTAGCTCGACACGATGACGAAGATGTTGCTTCTAAGGGTCAGGTTGCGCGAGCCCGCACCTCGCCCAGAGCTGCTTGATGTCTTAGAGGCCGACGACGACTAGCTGAACCGCTTCATGTGTTTGCTGCTGCCGACGACGACCAGCTCCGCATGATAACAATCAACTAAGAAAGGGCCACGTCGCGGATGAGCCGCTTCATGTACTTGCTGCCGCTCCAGAGATCGTGCGTATTGACAAGCAGACCAGCAGTACGCCGCTTCGTGCACTTGCCGCCGCTGCTGCTGAATCGTGCATCAACAAGAAAGCTAGCAGGACCTCGATTGCCTGAGTTTAAGTGGGCATAGACCGCTTGACCAGAAGAGAAGCAATTCATGCGTATAAGAAGTCAGCCCATCTGATAAAATAACAGTGTTTGTCTACAACGTCGACCAATAAATGAATGTGCGCGCACCGGTCATGGAGGTCACATAGGAGTGTCAATGGACATGAAATATTTGCATTATCAATCGTGATTGCTCGATGGTTTATGACAACAGGCAAAAATATTAACAATGAGTATTCAAATGACAGGAAAAAGTATCTGACGCAAAACATGATCTCTATATCCATTTCAATTTGTAAATATATCCTTATCCAAAAAGACCGAGATACTTATTTTAACATGGAGGAGTACTTATATATACATTTTTTATATTCTTTTAAAAAAGTAAAGGGTATTCAGCTGAATACAACGAATTTCTTTTGTCCACATATTCTAAAGGTGGACCAGTTTAACACGGAAGGAGTGCTTGTTCACTTTGTGGTAAGAAATTACAGAAAGTCCTAATGGTGAAAACATACGTTGGGGGTGAGGAGCTGATCAAAGAGGAAAAATATGAAGATCAGTATGAAAGCCTATATATTTTAACATGGAAAAATATGAAGATTTTTTGTTTACCTTATATTCTTCCATTTGTTTGAAATCAACGACAAATTCACAAACTTGGTATAATTTAGCAATAAATCTGATCATACTTTTTAGGGCTTACAGTTAGTTACGATCTTTACTTCAATGACATCTAATCAATGCCTATTAAATGGATCAATATTCTGGCAAAAGTTAAGCCCAAATATAATATAGAAATACATAGTAAAATGACTTAATTGTTAAATTGATTTGATTGTGTAAATATGATGGGAAAGATATATAAATCTAGCCGCACAAATGCGCGGGCAACCCAGCTAGTCTATTATATTATACTAGCACAAAATGCCCGTGCGTTGCTACGGGAGAGGAAAATATAAGTTTAGATAGTATTGAGGTCGCGCGGGCATGCTTATGTTTACTTCAACTTTTTCTTGTATGTAGGAAATGAGATGTTTTTTTACTACAACTTTTTAAGCTGTTTTGTTTCACTCACCCGAATACAAAATAAGAAAAGGAAGATAAATAGTTAATGGATTTTAGAGGAAAATGATCCTATCTTAACGAATCACACATAGATATAAAGTAAACTGGGTTAGGTCTTGGTTTGCTAAAACGGGAAAGGTGGTATCTAGCTGATCTCGATCAAAAATATATTGGGCGAAGGACCCAATACAATAAGACGATTGATGAATTACCTTACATGAAGACAATGATCCTTCCCGATATCGCATGTAGGAATATATCGCTCCTAAAATTTTACATCTATGTGCGAAGCAGACCAAAACAATGCTCAAATCCCTTTCATCAACACTATGATTCTCGTTACTAAGTACCTTGCCTGCAATTTAGAGACCGCATCTTTTAGATTCACGGGCGATTTTCTCCAAGCAGCTCTCTCTTTCCCTCTATGTAGCGAAGTTTTTGGAAGAAATCAGTATGTGAGCAAAAAAGGGGCATAACCAGATATGCTTACATGCGTAGAAATCCTCTATTGTGCTTAAAATTTTGTGTTTCTGACTATCTTAATCTCAGTTTCTGCCTTTCACTTAAAATTGTCAGGCCCATAATCAGATACAGCGGCCATATTCTTATCCCTTCTCACCTGATCCAGACAGGTTCTCGTCAATTAGATCTGGCCATGGGCAGCCCGGCCCGAGCGGCCCGACCTGACCCGACCCGAAAAACTCGGGCCTGGGCCGAGATATGTTGGCCCGACACCCGGGCCGGGCCGGGCCTGGGTAGCCCGAAAACTGAGATTAAGCCTACGGCCCGGCCCGCGGCCTGATGGCCCGGCGGGCTTGGTGTGTTTTTTGCCGGGCCGGGCCGGGCTTGGGCCGATTTTTTTTGCGTCGGGCCTATCTCGGGCCGGCCCGAGGCCCGGCCCGGCCCGACACATGCCCAGGTATGTCGTCAATGCACCTCTCAATGTCAAACTGAAAAGTACTGAAATATGAAGATCACTGTGCCACGTTGGCACTTAATTCAGAACTTCTATTACTCTAGCTCAGTCGCACCCTTATAGAAACTTGGGATGTTTTCATTTGCATGAAGATTAGCGGGCAGTGCTAGGCCTATGTAAAGTAGTGGATACCGACACAAAAATCATACAGCTTGGTGGCAAACGACTTCAGTAGCTCCTCACACAAATTGTTGAGACTGTGTCCGTCCCTGTATAAACATCGCAGAAGCTGCCTCAACTTGTCATATACAGTATTGCAGTTAGAGACTTAAGGACGATTCGTATCCACAGACGTCAGTGGAGAGGTGCCTCACCGGGTCCTGGCTCATGTGACTATGTGAGTTGTTGATGGCCGACCTGCCTGCGAGACAACTGGACCGTGTTACAGAACGTGCTCTTGGTCTGGTCCGTGTACACCGAGAGCGAGTCCCTGATGGCGTGGGGCACCGCCGCAGTGGTGAGAAGCACCTGCTTGTCGTTGTCTCATTGTCTATCCAGAGTTTTGCCTTCCGGCGCCACCGCAAGCAGAAGCGGAGGGAGGTAGAGAAAGGCATACTATGGGTGCGAGCTCGTGGGTGTTGGTCCATAGCTTCAGGACGGCGCTGCTGACGCCAGCGCCGGACGGAGCCATGTGATTCGTGACTGCCCGCGAGAGCATGCCGGAGTACGGGAAAGAGCAGGGTTTGCGCTCGTCTTTCGGGATGGCTCAGAGCCGATGTCGGTCCCCGATGAAATCTCCAAACTCGCCGGCTGCCTCGCTAATATCGAGCAACTACTTCATGCCTAGCGTGCTAATCAGGAACAGCGTGCCGGACGTGAAGCCCAACTCGCCCGAGCAAGTGTGTCTCGTTCGTTACCCAGCCGTTGAGGCGAAGACTTGGTCGGCGGTTAATTTGCCGCTGTATACGTAGTCGAAGAAGCTGGGACTCGGTTTTCAGACGACGATGACCATGGCGATCGGCTGATGCGAGAAATCTCCTATCACCGTGTGAGGACAAAGCAAACTCAAAGTCGTATTGATCATGGTGTTTCGTCGCTAGTATTTTCATATAGGTGTGTTTGAGCGATCGTGTTCTTGTAGGAGATGAGTTCTACTCGGCTACATGCCACAAACGCTCTGATGTGTAAGTAAACAGATGACACACGTAGGTTTTACTGTGACGTATATGGAGTTCTGGACTTTGTGTCTTTGTCAATCAGCCCTCGATGGTTTGTTTCTTCGAACCGATCTGCACTCTGTCTGGCTGCCCAAATCATTATTTTCTTTCTTGACAACAATCAGTTTCCTTATGGAACAAGAATGGATCGCAAACAAACTGGCACCAATCGCTTTCCTTTGCAAACGCGAACAGATCGTGAGCTGGCCGGAGGGGCGACGGACGAAAGCGCATTATGACGTACCAAAGCGCATTACAACGGTCCAAACCACCGAAACACTTCTCCCTTTATTATTATTATTATTATATTATTATTATTATTATATATATATATATAATAAAATATAGGTATAGATTATTAAAACAACAAACAATCAATGGCCTAGATTAATGAAAGATTGCACAACATAAAAGGAACGCCTTAGATTAACAAAACGAAGCGCTGCGCGTTAGGTTGCTTTGGAATACAACCGGCTATCCCGAAACGTACGCACGTACAACACCGGAAACATAGGCAGATAAAAAAACTACTACCTGTCTACCTGTATGCATACAAAACTCACGTCCCCAGCTTTATTCAGCAACCGTGATATTTATCTTCTCCCTGATTGATCAACCCGCGGTACGCCAGTATATCAGCCATCGTCGACGGCTGAGGAATTGCAGAAAAATAGGTACGTAACGATGAAGAGCGAGAGGCTCCACCCGGCAGACCATCATGTCGCCGCTGGAGCGCCGGAGCGCCGGAGCAGGGATGGGATCTCCACCGCAAGCACCAGCGAGTGGATCAGTTCGTAACTGTTGACGTGTATAAAGTAGATTGCCTAGCCCTTTCCATCAGTTCGGACTTTTGGTTCAATTGGCTAGTGCATGAAGCTTAACAGTAACGAACAGCGGTGGCGGAGGGATAACCAGTGGAACCTTGGGTCATGTAATTCTGCTCCTCCATGGAGGTGAATCATGGTGTTTCACCTGCAGCCAACCTATCTTGAATTCTTGATCCATAGAGTCAGGCGGCGGTGATGAGGTCTAAGACCCCGTTTGTGGCCCGATCTCGCGGTTGACCCAAGACCCAAAGGGGAAAAGGTGGGAGAGCGCGAAGAACACGATGAACACGAAGAACACGAGGACTCACGCACGCACACCAACCCGATACAACCGATACTTACCCCCGTGGCTCGATGGACCACGCCGATAGAATCTCCTACGGAAGAGACCGCGGTAGAATTCCGAGGAGAGAGACCGGTGTTGGAGAAGGAGATCGGGGAGAGAGAGAGAGTGCTCACACTAGAATCTCACTCACAGATCTAGATCAACAACAAGGGTTGCCTTCATTACAGAGGGATGAAACCCTAGGGAGACAAAGCTCAAGTTCATGTTTAAGCTATCATCTTGTCTCAGGGGTAAAGGAGCGGTCAAGGCTACTTATATAGACCAACAGGGCCAGCAAGGCGAAAAGGTACATAAGTGGATAACTTAGGCAGTTTGGTGAGTCATTTCCGTCGGATCCGGTTTGGGGCCGGTCAGACCGGGCCTGGGACCGGGTGGTCCGGTCCTGGGGCCGGTCGACCGGGCGGCAACCGGAAACCTCGCAAGTTTCCGGTGCGATGCGGGGACATCCGGTTGGCCGCCCGGTTGACCGGGCCTGGGACCGGATGGTCCGGTTGTGGAGCCGGTCCGACCGGGTCCTGGAGCAGCCAGCGTTCTCCTCTTCCTTCTTCTTCCTTCGTCCTTGCGCCATGGGAGTTCCTCCTTGTCGATGTCGGCACCTGTAGACACCACGATGATAGGGATGAGGTAGCGTACCATTCAAGTTGGTGTTGAGGTTGACCATAGAGAGGAAGGAGTTCACCTTGACATGTATGGCGGGAGTTTGTGTTGTTGGTCCACTTGGGGGACACCTTGGCCATGGTGTAGCGTCGATGATAGGCGGGGCTGCACTTGTTGGTCTTGAGGCGTAGGTGTCCAAAGGCCACCCCGCATCATCTTCCCCCCCCTTGGGGAAGAGTCGTCCTCGACTCTTGTTCCTTCTTACCGACGGTGTAGTCCATGACGATTCTCCCATGTTGTGGTAGAGGGATAAAGTCGCGGTCGAAGAAGAACTTGGGGAAGTGTAGATCAACCACAATAACACCAGATCTGTGGATCAAAACCACAAAAAACGCAACAAATCAAGAGATCAATTTTCGAGCTATTTTTTGGGGCAAAATTTTTTGGGAAATTTTTGGGCGAAATTGATGAAATTGGAGGGTCAAATTCGTGGCAACCTTTGCTCTGATACCATATGATGAGGTCTAAGACCCCGTGTGTGGCCCGATCTTGCGGTTGACCCGAAATCCAAAGGGGAAAAGGTGGGAGAGCGCGAAGAACACGATGAACACGAAGAACACGAGGACTCACGCACGCACACCAACCCGATACAACCGATACTTACCCCCGTGGCTCGATGGACCACGCCGATAGAATCTCCTACGGAAGAGACCGCGGTAGAATTCCGAGGAGAGAGACCGGTGTTGGAGAAGGAGATCGGGGAGAGAGAGTGCTCACACTAGAATCTCACTCACAGATCTAGATCAACAACAAGGGTTGCCTTGATTACAGAGGGATGAAACCCTAGGGAGACAAAGCTCAAGTTCATGTTTAAGCTATCATCTTGTCTCAGGGGTAAAGGAGCGGTCAAGGCTACTTATATAGGCCAACAGGGCCAGCAAGGCGAAAAGGTACATAAGTGGATAACTTAGGAAGTTTGGTGAGTCATTTCCGTCGGATCCGGTTTGGGGCCGGTCAGACCGGGCCTGGGACCGGGTGGTCCGGTCCTGGGGCCGGTCGACCGGGCGGCAACCGGAAACCTCGCAAGTTTCCGGTGCGATGCGGGGACATCCGGTTGGCCGCCCGGTTGACCGGGCCTGGGACCGGATGGTCCGGTTGTGAAGCCGGTCCGACCGGGTCCTGGACCGGCCAGCGTTCTCCTCTTCCTTCTTCTTCCTTCTTCTTCCTTCGTCCTTGCGCCATGGGAGTTCCTCCTTGTCGATGTCGGCACCTGTAGACACCACGATGATAGGCATGAGGTAGCGTACCATTCAAGTTGGTGTTGAGGTTGACCATAGAGAGGAAGGAGTTCACCTTGACATGTATGGCGGGAGTTTGTGTTGTTGGTCCACTTGGGGGACTCCTTGGCCATGGTGTAGCGTCGATGATAGGCGGGGCTGCACTTGTTGGTCTTGAGGCGTAGGTGTCCAAAGGCCTACCCGCATCAGGCGGGGGGCTGCTGGATTTGTTATAGATCGAACACATCTTGCCTGCATATATGTCGATGGGATTCGGACTGATGCCCGATGAAGGTCATCGTGGTGTTTGAGCTGCAACCAACTTATCTTGATCCATACTCAGCCGGCGGGGGCTGTTGGGTTTGGTACAGATTGACCACTTCTGGCCTGCATATACCTCGACAGTTCATAGATGTGGCATCCTAGCAATAGCAGAAGCACGCCTCGGAGAGGGCAGGGGCTGTCGAGCGGATATGACGAACATGGAAGATTCATGCTCCCAACAGCAGCAGGAGCATGGCCGTCGATGTGATATGAAGATGGAAGCTTGGTGCAGTCCCGACAAAACCTCATATGAGCTTGATCATGACGGTAGATCTTTGACGATCCCATGACAGCAAAGTGCAGATTGCAGAACACACAAAGTCCTAGCCTGAGTATCTAGCGATCGGGTAAGGAACAGCATCGTCGGAAGAGCATGTCGTTGTTTCTATCGTTGGCAACCTTATGACGAGCAGCCAGAACGAATAACGGCAGCTCCACTTCGGTTTGCATCAGTTGGGGCTCTCATAAGTTTCCAAGCACAGCTGTGTAGTACAGTTTAGGGTTCAATTCAATTAACTGAATGTTTACACGGAGTGCTTAATCTATCAAGTCGACAGAAACAGGTTAGCTCATCTTCTTAAGCTTAGTGGAAATAAGAAACATGATATTTTTTGCAATTCCATTTATTTGTAGAAACTCCATAAAAAATCCAAATTGTATGAAAACCAACAGTTGTAAAAACATAATAAACTAAATAAATATTATAAAAAAATTCAATTAGACTTTTTATACGTAGTATTGAAGTCCATAAGTAAGTAACTAATTAAAAATTAAATATGGCCAATTACATAAATATGGAATATAAAACTAAATAGTTTAGCAATTTTATTACCCATCGATATGCATGCATAATGTAGTGGACTACGAAACCATCAAAAGAGAGAAAATAGAGTTCACCCAACTCGAGTTCTTACATGAATATATTCTTTTTCCTTATTGATTCTACACCACTCATTATATTCTCTATTTAAATATTTAATCGAAACATACACTAATTACAAGCAGCTTCTAAATGAAGCCAACAAAACAGAAAATAAAGCATAGATCGCATGATTTTTCAGTCCTTTAATGAGACTCAAAATTAGACAATTTTGAAACTACGAGCATTAAAAAAAAGCACACATTTTTACTCTGGACAAACTGCACAGTACAATCAAATATAGATTAAACTGTAATAATATACGTGTTGGGTGAATAATGAATACCATCTAATTTTTCTTTTTTGTTCTTCCATGTGTAGGTCAATTACAGAGCTGCAGTACCTGGGGTTGTTTCCAGACCTTTTGAATATGTTTTATGTGCATAAAATTGTCTCAAAGATTCTACAGAAGGGAAAATACAACCTAAGTTGCCTCCGGTGAAATGGTAGATATACTACGAACCATCTGGGCAACACCTGAGTTATCATAAGTGTAGTAATTAGAAAGATCGAGACATAAGAATTTCAATTTAATTCTTATCGTATTTTTCTTTACTTTCTAAAAAATAGACACTAGGGACCGAGCAAGCATGTTAGATGAAGACCTAGATTTCTCTAACAGCGGGTCAAAATCCTTTAATAATCCACCGTGACACATCAAAGTACGTAGCACTATACTATGGTTCATACATTTTCTTATAAATATCCAACAGTTTAGTACATAATTTAGCTAAACGGTATTTTCCAAGAGAAAAATAAGCCCTCGAGAGAACAATACAATATGTAGCCGCGCAAATACGCGGGTCACCCTGCTAGTTTATTATTAAAGAAAAAGTAAAAGAAGAAAAAGAAAAAGAAAAGAAAAAGGAAAAGAAAAGGGGAAGGGCCAGCGGACCGACCGGCCAGACCGGACCGGCCACCAGCCCACCCGGTCTGCGCCGGACCTGGCGCTGGTGCCATCCGGGCCGGTACCAGTGGCCTTGGGCCCATGACCGGCCGCATGCCCGGTCCGCCGACCGGCCTGCCCGGCGCCCTCCCCTGCCCGGCCGAAATCCACACTGGGCCGCCTCGCGCCGCTCGGCCCACGCGGTCTCCCCAGCCCACGCGGCCGCCTCCCCCGTGCAGCCAGTCCTCCGCGCCGCCCGCGCGCTGCTTGGCCGCCGCTCGCCCCGCGCGGCCCACGGCGCCTCGCTTGGCCTTCTCTCCCGCGCCGCCTCTGCGCTATTCGCCGCCGTGTGAGCTCGCTGCCTGGTCCGGTCGGTGGGCCGGCCCTACCGGACGCCTGGCCGGCCTCCCCAGCCCAAAATCCGGTTAGCCGGCTGCCAGGCCGGCTGGGCTGTTTTCTTGCCCGTTTTTCTGCGATTTTAAGTGTGTTTTTCTCCCCAACGGTTATTTCTTCCTCCTAACTATAAATAGCCTTCTTCCACCTTGAGCTAGAAATGTTCTTCCCCTTTCATCACCTCCATTGTTGGTCTTGGAAGAATTTGCTCTCCCCTTTGATTCCTCCAACCATTCTTGCTCATTCTTGAGGATTTGAGAGAGGAGATCTAGATCTACACTTCCACCGATCCATTTCTTCTCTAAGTGAGGGGAACTCTTGGGATCTAGATCTTGAAGTCTTTGGTTGACTTTCCCCCTTGTTCTTCCTCTCCAATCTCATCCTAGCATTCGTTGCTTTGGTGGGATTTGAGTGTGAAGGAGTTGAACACCTCCGGTGTTCTTGCTTTGCATCATTGCATAGTGTTGAGCTCTCCACCACGATTTGTTCGAGTGAGAGACCGTGAGCTTGTTACTCTTGGAGGGAGACCTCCTAGTTGGCTTGGTTGGTGTCCCGGTGATCTCTTCGTGGAAGATTGTGAAGGGGCCAGGGTTTCTCCTTCGTGGAGCTTGTGAAGTGGTTGTGGAGCTTGCCATCTCCGGAGCGGAGGAAAAACTAACCATAAGGAAAGGGCCATTATCCTTCGTGGGTGTGGTTCGGAGAACAGGGTGAGCCTTCGTGGCGCGGGGAATCCTTCGTGGGACCTCCACTCCTCCAAACGTGACGTACTTTCTTGCAAAGGAAGGGAACACGGGAATACATCCTCGTCTCCGCGTGCCTCGGTTATTTCTATACCCGAGCTCTCTTTCCTTGTGACAGTCATCGTGCTTGAAGTACATATATCTTGCTATCACTTGTGCTACATATATCTTGTGCCTATCTTGCTTAGCTCTAGTTGCTATTGTTACACTTGGTTGAGCTTAGCATATTTAGGGTTTGTGCTTGTAGACTAAACGTTAGTTTAATTCCGCATTCTTACAAGACAAATCCGCAAGAGTTTTTAATTGCCTATTCACCCCCCCCCCTCTAGGAGACATCTCGATCTTTCACTTTTGAACCCGGATGACCTTTTCGGAGCCTTCTCCTACAAGGATTACCAGCCTCGAGCCGGTCAGGGGAGAGCCAAACCAAGCCGGACATGGCACGTAGAAGTCGTCCCAGCCATAGCGTAGCCGTCCATGACTGGACCAGCGTAGACTTGGGCTTAGCCGACTCGCAAGGCAGCCGGCCATGGCTCTAGCCGACTGCTCCTCAGCCGGCCTTTGCCGCGGGCCAGCCGGCCTTGAGCCAACTGTTCCTAGTCTTTTGCCATACCCGGGGTCTTCCCCCGACAATTTCCATGATGCTCACTTTGCCAAGAAGGTACATTGCTTAGTTCTGCGGTGGATAGCTCAGGTGCATTTTGAACTAAATTCCTTTTTTGGTAGGTAGCTATTTGTAGGAGCTTTTGTGCACATTGTTGCTTGTGCTAAATTCTGCAGATTCTTTCTACGATATAGATGCTCTGCATTGAACTTCTCTAAATAGTGATTAACATGACATCAACATATAACATCGCACATATTATTGATTATTCACAAAATCCTTTATAGAACCTATAGGATGGCTGCATGTATGTGTTCATTTTCAGGGAGACTCGTACACAGATAAACAACCAAGTCATGTGGATCTGTTCAGGGAGACACACCGCAGCAAGGACAACTGCTACTCCTCTGAAATACAACGTGTTCTGGTGAGTAAGCATTTAATGAGTTATCTCTGAAATGAAGTTTATACATTGCTTCAACTAACACCAATATGTCTTCTATCTTTATTGCTAAACAAGGCTGAGATCGAAGAATAGATGTTTCAACCTACACCAGATGGAGAGCGAAAGAATGAGACCCAGGTTTTATCCGAGGTCCTTGGTAAGAGAGTAAAGAAACCTATGTTTTTTCAGAATGTGGGACTCGAGCATAGACCCACGCGATCAAGTATGAGCACCCTAGCTGATTTACTGTAGACAGAGCAGGGGGGAAAAGCGGAACTTGAAGATATTGTCGACTCCCATAGTGCTAATCTGTTGGAGCTTCACATAAAGGTACATGAATCGAGAGAGAGGCAGGCTGCCCTTGACGCAAGGCTTGAAACGTTTACCAGGACCGTGCGTGCATAAACATGGTCAACTGGTGGTGCTATGGTGGACAGTTGAGCTGTATTTTGGGCTGGTTGTCTTGCTTTGGTGCAAGCTAAACTGTTATTATTTTGGAGGAGTTGAACTGTTATATTGATGGTAAGATCGAACGTAAATTGATGCACTGTTATCTAGTTATTATGTATGTAATTATTTTTGAGTGTTTATGTATTATTTATATGTAGGGACGCCACAAAATAGCCGCTATTTGACACGCCGGGTTTGACATGCTGAAAGTAACGGCCCAGCTAAGATAACGAGGCCGGACATTGTTTACGGGCCGGCATTTATGGGCTGGTAGTAACGGGCCGGCTGCGATAACCAGGCCGGGCCGTGCTAACAAGTCATTATAAACACACCAGCATTGATGGGCTAGAAGTAACATGCCTCTTTTGCAATTGATTTTTGAGACATTGCAGTAGTAATAACGGGCTGGGATAGTAAGTTCGCGCATTTAGGTTGTTACAAGGCCGGCCGTGAGGGGCCAAAAGGACCACCGTAAACGGGCTTGTCGTTATGGACCACCAAAAATGGGCCATTCCCATGCTGGACTGCCACAATTGGGGCGTCCACTAATGGGCCATTCCCATACCGGATCACCAGAATTGGGGCGTCCACTAATGGGCCATTCCCATACCGGATCACCAGAATTGGACCGTCACAATTGGGCCGTCCATTATTGGCCCGCTATAGTGTCTACAAAATGGGCCCATAGTTCAGTTTCGTGCCACATGTGTGCATGCATGTGGGCCCCAATGTCGACGTGTCAAAATTTCATGGTGCCACGTGTCGGGACGGTAGTGGGCCATCTACAAGCACATGTTGGTATTTTGACTGACACGTGTCGACATGCCAATGGCCATGCTCGAGGCACGTGTCAGCCTTCGAATTCAATTCTACATGGACACGTGGTGGGAGGAGGTTGGTCCGGAGTTGTCAATTAGACGACAATGATGACATCATGAGACAGGACTGACATGCCAATCATTGAACTGACATAATGCCTCCAAGAATCTGACCGGGGGACAGCAATCCGCGACTGCCAAAGGTGTGACAACAGAGCGGGCCGGGTGGGTTCTGGGCCAGCACAAAGTCGTCATGGATATGTGACACACTTCCCTAACCGTCAGCCTGTCCATCTGTGACGCGAGGTTTGCCACGGTCCTGCAAACTGTCAGCAACACGTCTCTATGAAGGATTTTACCCATTCGCTGACGAACTAAAATCGTTATGGACTAGCGAATTATAAATAGTGGATGTGAAGAAAGTCGATGAACTGCAGAGCCATCACGCCTGCACCTTCCATGATGTCTGCCTCCAAGTTCCAAGCCCGGGATCTGCCGCCTCCAGATACGGGCTGGCGTGCTCGAGCTGGTAGAGGCAGCTACGCCACCCAAGAACTACGTTCTACAGGTATGGGATTCACCAACTCCATGTTTGACTTGCGATGCTCGAGCCACCGACTACATGCTTCACAAGCAAGGAAAAACGAGGATGCAACGGGGGAGCATCTAGCCAGGGACCCACAACGCGAGAGAGAAAGAGGCCGCGAGGTGGGGGCGGGCAGGTGGGGGAGGCGGGTCTGCAGTGGCGGAGGACACTCAATGGCAGCAACAATGTGATATTGCGTTATTTTGTTGATAATTGTATTTTTCACCAAGTCGAGCTGCTCTTCTCTGCACTCCACCTCGACTTGGTGGGGGCATTATTCATGGCAATACAATTTTCATTTTTCTTTCTCTATCTCGTTCTGTCTTGCTTTGCAAGATTATATGAAGCAAGTAATTTCCCACGAGAATATGGACAGAAACGTGTCATGCTTTGTCCATATAAAGTGTAGGTCGCTAGGGGCAACCTTTTTGTGACCAGCAGCAATCGTTCAGATGGAAATTTTGCATTGTTTTTCTCTCTAATCACAAGTTCACAGCTCCTTGGGAAATTATTGGGTGGTGACGTGGTGTTACCTTCACGCACCTTGCTCTCGATGGTTACCTTCACGACAAGGGAGGTCGCTGCTGCTCGCGCGTCGTGGAGCTATTGGGCGGCTACTCGCTGATTGAATCATAGGCAACCAGGAACTCACCGATGGTGTATGAGGCCAGATGGTGCTATGATGAGCTACGTATATGTCTGTGTACGTGCGCATGCACGCGTACTCTGAATTCGAGCCCGAGGCTCTTTCCACGCGAGCATGTGGACATGCATGCATGTTACAGACAGTTCATGTTACGATAAACTCACGTGAGCATTCTGAAAGGCTCCACATGTATATTTTCAACCCACCAAACACAAAATAGATATATGTCTACGCCCCATTATACGTGTATGGGTGTAGAAAACATATCCTATATAGCCAGTCTTCCTCCGTCTATATTTCCGACGTGAATTCAATGAGATTGATTACTTCAATACTATATTTATCAGAAAATATAATTTTATTTATTTATTGCCATGAGTATACTCATAAATTACATGCTCGGGCTGATAATCTCCGTCGCTGTCATTATTTCATCATATGAGGTGGTGGTTGTGGGTTTGGAATTTGGTGAGGTGGTGGTGGTGGATAAAGTTGGAAACAACAACACTGAAGAATATGATAATGGCGTTTACAATACGGATAGAAAGGGTCTATATAGCCTCTTTGATTGCAGTCATAACTACACGACCCTTTTCCACAGCTCTCTAAATGTTGGCACGACTGTCTTGGAGGAACTACAATCAATACATCACGAAAAAACAATTTAGTAATATAGTTCAAAGAAAAAAACATATAGTACTTTGAACATTTATAAACTGCAGGTGAAATAGAAAAAAATTGCTGCCTACCTGCTTGGTAGGACGGCAACACTGAACACACGACGACCATGAGCATGAAAGAAATAAAATACATGTTGAACTTTGGGTTGGTTTTGCCGAGCGCCATGGGGAAAATAGATGACTTTTGCTCGATGTATCGTGGTGCATGTTTATATAGACACATGATGCAATTTTAGATACAATTGGTTATTCTCGTGCGTTTGCATATCTATCTCTCCCAATTAATATTAGGATATCATGCGATTCTTGCATCAACACCAAAGATTTTATTTTGCAGGGAAATTATGTATCTCATCATTAAGGCCTCGTGTTCAATATTGGTAATTATACATAGAGCCATAATAAAATCTTTAGATATCATTGGTGCATTTATATATGTATCTCTCTAAATTAATATTATGATATCCTGCTATTTTTTCATAAACAACACAACTTTTATTTTGCAAAGAAATTATGTATCTCATCAATATGGTCTGTTTTTAATATTGGTGATTATACATAGAGCCATAATAAAATATATATATTGGCACTGCATTTATACACGTATCTCTCCCAATTAATATGAGCATATCTTGCTACATACACACCATAACTTTTATTTTGCAAAGAAACTATGCATTTCATCATTATGGTTAGGTTTGTAATATTGGTGATGATGCACAGAACCATAATAAAATATTTAGATATCGGAGCTGCATTTATATATGCATATCTCTCCCAACTAATATGCATATCTTGTTAGTTTTACACAAACATCATAGCATATGTTTTGCAAACAAATTATATATGTGTACTCAATTGTTATGGTATGGTGTTTAACATTGATGATTCTAGATAGAACTACATTAAAGTTTTGTAGATATTGGCACTACATTTACATCTCTATTCTAAATTAATGCTCACATATTTTGTTGGCTCTTGCCTATTTTTTCGTGGGCTGGTTTCATTGCATACTCAACGGTACCCCAGAGGAGGTGTCCTCACGGAGGGGATAAGAAGATGGGGCCATAGGGTCGAGAGCTACCGGGATGATGACATGCGAGTTACCCAGCTTCGGATCACGCAGCACGATTGATGGGCCTACACTGCTTGTCTAGAATTATCTGGGCGACTAGCGCGAGATTACAATGAGTAGTTGTTGTACCCCTGAGGGATCCTGCGATCTGGCTTATATAATATTCTCGGATCTAGGGTTTCTACGGCAACATCCTACCTCGATACAACTTGCCTATCTATGTTAAAATGTATTGACATACTTGTCAAGGATTCACCTTTTCTAGCTAGTCGTCTATGGGTCCCGCACTAGCTGTCCGAAACACCCGTTATGCATACACATTCACGATCCCATGATCAGTGTGTCGTGAAGGCATAACCGAACTGGTATCAAATACATCATCCTTTACAGTACCAAATAAAAAGATTACAATAGGCCATATGACCAATACTTACATAAGAGCCATAATGGCAGGAGATCATCAACCACACATCAGAAATAATTAAGAAGAAAGCATTTGCATGGCCCAAGGCATGCCATAACCCTAGAGGAAACTGACTGGGAAGATGTTTCTAGCTCGCATAGACGTCGTCAACTTCTTCTTCATCTGCCGAACTCCACCAAGTCTGGCCAAGTAAATAGTCAGGGACAAGCCATGAGTACATTATGAATTGTACTCACAAACCACCTTAGAGAGAAGTCAAGGATGTGCATATTTGGCATTAGCAAGGAACAAGCACTATTCTAGGGTTACAAGGAGTGAGAGATAGTTTCTCTCGAGAATATGACATCTCTATATATTTGCTGAAAAAAACCTTTTTTGAAAACAAGTTTATTTTTTAGACTAATAGGTACGGGTGACCCATTTTCCTTTCCGACCATCTCAGTATGGCCAAAACAACTTTCACTACAAGAAAAGTTCTGATAGACAACGTCTCAAAATCGTCCGCTAAGGGGTATTTTTCGTCGCCTATGGGCCTAACCCGACGATATGGGTTCTGTTGTGGAAACTGCGTCAGGCAAAGTCCTACGACGATTTTTTCGGTCCGTCGCGCTTGGGCGCCCTTCCGCCATGGAAAATCGGACCGTTGCCCAAGTGTTTCCGGGAGCCCGTTGACTGCGGACGTCATGCAAACTGACACGTGGCAGACGCCGTTAACTGGCAGTTAACGGCGTTAACCGGCTGAAACCCCGTGGTAGATGGTAGGCCCACACGAGGCCTGCCACGTCTTAAGCGGGCCGGCCCATTAAGTTTACGGGCCGGGCCAGCTGACTTAGTTTGACCGGTCAACTATATAGCTGGGCTGGTCCATTAGTTACGTGGGCCGGGCCTAACCTCTAAAGTTGACTGGTCAAAACTTTAATGGGCCGGCCCACTAAGCATGTGGGCCGGGCCGAATGCACTCATTTGACCGGTCAACAGGCAAAAGGGCCGGCCCACAAGACATGAGGGACCCACTTTCCTGTTATCGGGCCGGCCCATTTAACAAGTAGGGTCCGCCTTAAAGCAAGTGGGTGATGCGTGTGGTTGACACGTCCGTTGGGAACCCCAAGAGGAAGGTGTGATGCGCACAGCGGCAAGTTTCCCTCAGTAAGAAACCAAGGTTTAATCGAACCAGTAGGAGTCAAGAAGCACGTTGAAGGTTGATGGCGGCGGGATGTAGTGCGGCGCAACACCGGAGATTCCGGCGCCAACGTGGAACCTGCACAACACAACCAAAGTACTTTGCCCCAACGAAATAGTGAGGTTGTCAATCTCACCGGCTTGCTGTAACAAAGGATTAGATGTATAGTGTGGATGATGATTGTTTGCAGAAAACAGTAGAACAGTATTGTAGTTGATTGTATTTCAGTATAGAGAATTGGACCGGGATCCACAGTTCACTAGAGGTGTCTCTCCCATAAGATAAACAGCATGTTGGGTGAACAAATTAAAGTTGGGCAATTGACATATAAAGAGGGCATGACCATGCACATACATATTATGATGAGTATTGTGAGATTTAATTGGGCATTACGACAAAGTACATAGACCGCTATCCAGCATGCATCTATGCCTAAAAGTCCACCTTCAGAGTTATCATCCGAACCCCCTCCAGTATTAAGTTGCTAACAACGGACAATTGCATTAAGTATTGCGCGTAATGTAATCGGTAACTACATCCTTGAACATAGCACCAATGTTTTATCCCTAGTGGCAACGAGCACATCCATAATCTTAGAGATTTCGTCACTTCCCAGATTCACGGAGACATGAACCCACTATCGAGCATAAATACTCCCTCTTGGAGTTACAAGCATCTACTTGGCCGGAGCATCTACTAGTAACGGAGAGCATGCAAGATCATAAACAACACATAGACATAACTTTGATAATCAACATAACAAGTATTCTCTATTCATCGGATCCCAACAAACGCAACATATAGAATTACAGATAGATGATCTTGATCTTGTTAGGCAGCTCACAAGATCCGACAATTAAGCACAATGAGGAGAAGACAACCATCTAGCTACTGCTATGGACCCATAGTCCAGGGGTAGACTACTCACACATCACTCCGGAGGCGACCATGGCGGCATAGAGTCCTCCGGGAGATGAATCCCCTCTCCGGCAGGGTGCCGGAGGCGATCTCCTGAATCCCCCGAGATGGGATTGGCGGCGGCGGCGTCTCAGTAAGGTTTTCCGTATCGTGGCTCTCGGTACTGGGGGTTTCGCGACGGAGGATTTAAGTAGGCGGAAGGGCAGGTCAAGAGGCGGCACGAGGGGCCCACACTACAGGCCGGCGCGGCCAGGGCTTGGGCCGCGCCGCCTCGTAGTCCGGCCACCTCGTGGCCCCACTTCGTCTCCTCTTCGGTCTTCCGGAAGCTTCGTGGCAAAATAGGACCCTGGGCGTTAATTTCGTCCAATTCGAGAATATTTCGTTACTAGGATTTCCGAAACCAAAAACAGCAGAAAACGACAAGCGGCACTTCGGCATCTTGTTAATAGGTTAGTTCCGGAAAATGCACGAATATGACATAAAGTGTGCATAAAACATGTAGATAACATCAATAATGTGGCATGGAACATAAGAAATTATCGATACGTCGGAGACGTATCAGCATCCCCAAGCTTAGTTCTCGCTCGTCCCGAGCGAGGTAAAACGATAACAAAGATAATTTCGGAGTGACATGCCATCATAACCTTGATCATACTATTTGTAAAGCATATGTAGTGAATGCAGCGATCAAAACAATGTATATGACATGAGTAAACAAGTGAATCATAAAGCAAAGACTTTTCATGAATAGTACTTCAAGACAAGCATCAATAAGTCTTGCATAAGAGTTAACTCATAAAGCAATAATTCAAAGTAAAGGCATTGAGGCAACACAAAGGAAGATTAAGTTTCAGCGGTTGCTTTCAACTTATAACATGTGTATCTCATGGATAACTGTCAACATAGAGTAATATAATAAGTGCAATATGCAAATATGTAGGAATCAATGCACAGTTCACACAAGTGTTTGCTTCTTGAGGTGGAGAGAAATAGGTAAACTGACTCAACAATAAAAGTAAAAGAAAGGTCCTTCAAAGAGGAAAGCATCGATTGCTATATTTGTGCTAGAGCTTTTATTTTGAAAACATGAAACAATTTTGTCAACGGTAGTAATAAAGCATATGTATCATGTAAATTATATCTTATAAGTTGCAAGCCTCATGCATAGTATACTAATAGTGCCCGCACCTTGTCCTAATTAGCTTGGACTACCGGATCATCGCAATACACATGTTTTAACCAAGTGTCACAATGGGGTACCTCCATGCCGCCTGTACAAAGGTCTAAGGAGAAAGCTCGCATTTTGGATTTCTCGCTTTTGATTATTCTCAACTTAGACGTCCATACCGGGACAACATGGACAACAGATAATGGACTCCTCTTTAATGCATAAGCATGTGGCAACAATTATTATTCTCATATGAGATTGAGGATATATGTCCAAAACTGAAACTTCCACCATGAATCATGGCTTTAGTTAGCGGCCCAATGTTCTTCTCTAACAATATGTATGCTCCAACCATAAGGTGGTAGATCTCCCTTACTTCAGACAAGACGAACATGCATAGCAACTCACATGATATTCAACAAAGAATAGTTGATGGCGTACCCAGAAACATGGTTATCGCACAACAAGCAACTTAATAAGAGATAAAGTGCATAAGTACATATTCAATACCACAATAGTTTTTAAGCTATTTGTCCCATGAGCTATATATTGCAAAGGTGAATGATGGAATTTTAAAGGTAGCACTCAAGCAATTTACTTTGGAATGGCGGAGAAATACCATGTAGTAGGTAGGTATGGTGGACACAAATGGCATAGTGGTTGGCTCAAGTATTTTGGATGCATGAGAAGTATTCCCTCTCGATACAAGGTTTAGGCTAGCAAGTCTTATTTGAAACAAACACAAGGATGAACCGGTGCAGCAAAACTCACATAAAAGACACATTGTAAACATTATAAGAATCTACACCGTCTTCCTTGTTGTTCAAACTCAATACTAGAAATTATCTAGACTTTAGAGAGACCAAATATGCAAACCAAATTTTAGCATGCTCTATGTATTTCTTCATTAATGGGTGCAAAGCATATGATGCAAGAGCTTAAACATGAGCACAACAATTGCCAAGTATCACATTATCCAAGACATTATAGCAATTTACTACATGTATCATTTTCCAATTCCAACCATATAACAATTTAACGAAGAAGAAACTTCGCCATGAATATTATGAGTAAAGCCTAAGGACATACTTGTCCATATGCTACAGCGGAGCGTGTCTCTCTCCCACAAAGTGAATGCTAGGATCCATTTATTCAAACAAAAACAAAAACAAAAACAAACCGACGCTCCAAGAAAAGCACATAAGATGTGATGAAATAAAAATATAGTTTCAGGGGAGGAACCTGATAATGTTGTCGATGAAGAAGGGGATGCCTTGGGCATCCCCAAGCTTAGACGCTTGAGTCTTCTTGATATATGCAGGGGTGAACCACCGGGGCATCCCCAAGCTTAGAGCTTTCACTCTCCTTGATTATATTGCATCATACTCCTCTCTTGATCCTTGAAAACTTCCTCCACACCAAACTTAGAACAACGCATTAGAGGGTTAGTGCACAATAAAAATTAACATGTTCAGAGGTGACACAATCATTCTTAACACTTCTGGACATTGCATAAAGCTACTGGACATTAATGGATCAAAGAAATTCATCCAACATAGCAAAAGAGGCAATGCGAAATAAAAGGCAGAATCTGTCAAAACAGAACAGTTCGTAAAGACGAATTTTAAAATGGCACCAGACTTGCTCAAATGAAAATGCTCAAATTGAATGAAAGTTGCGTACATATCTGAGGATCACTCACGTAAATTGGCATAATTTTCTGAGTTACCTACAGAGAATTTTGCCCAGATTCGTGATAGCAAAGAAATCTATTTCTGCGCAGTAATCCAAATCTAGTATGAACTTTACTATCAACGACTTTACTTGGCACAATAAAACACTAAACTAAGATAAGGAGAGGTTGCTACAGTAGTAAACAACTTCCAAGACACAACATAAAAACCAAGTACTGTAGTAAAAACCATGGGTTGTCTCCCATAAGCGCTTTTCTTTAACGCCTTTCAGCTAGGCGCAGAAAGTGTGTATCAAGTGTTATCAAGAGACGAAGTATCAACATCATAATTTGTTCTAATAATAGAATCAAAAGGTAACTTCATTCTCTTTCTAGGGAAGTGTTCCATACCTTTCTTGAGAGGAAATTGATATTTAATATTACCTTCCTTCATATCAATAGTAGCACCAACAGATTCGAAGAAAAGGTCTTCCCAATATAATGGGACAAGATGCATTGCATTCAATATCCAAGACAACAAAATCAACGGGGACAAGGTTATTGTTAACGGTAATGCAAACATTATCAACTTTCCCCAAAGGTTTCTTTGTAGAATGATCAGCAAGATTAACATCCAAATAACAATTTTTCAGCGGTGGCAAGTCAAGCATATTATAAATTTTCTTAGGCATAACAGAAATACTTGCACCAAGATCACATAAAGCATTACAATCAAAATCATTGACCTTCATCTTAATGACGGGCTCCCAACCATCCTCTAGCTTTCTAGGAATAGAAGTTTCAAGTTTTAGTTTCTCTTCTCTAGCTTTTATGAGAGCATTTGTAATATGTTGTGTGAAAGCCAAATTTATAGCACTAGCATTAGGACTTTTAGCAAGTTTTTGCAAGAACTTTATAACTTCAGAGATATGCAATCATCAAAATTTAAACCATTATAATCTAAAGCAATGGGATCATCATCCCCAATGTTGGAAAAAATTTCAGCAGCTTTATCACAGGCAGTTTCAGCAGTTTTAACAGTTTCGTGCAGTTTCTCGCGCTTTGCATTAGAAGTGGAAACATTGCTAACACCAATTCTTTTATTAGTAATAGTAGGAGGTGCAGCAACATGTGTAGCATTAGCATTACTAGTGGTGGTAATAGTCCAAACTTTAGCTATATTATCTTTTTTAGCTAGTTTTTCATTTTCTTCTCTATCCCACCTAGCACGCAATTCAGCCATCAATCTTATATTCTCATTAATTCTAACTTGGATGGAATTTGCTGTAGTAACAATTTTATTATGATGATTCTCATTAGGCATAACTTTCGATTTCAAAAGATCAACATCAGCAGCAAGACTATCGAGTTTAGAAGCAAGTATATCAATTTTCCAAAGCTTTTCTTCAACAGATTTGTTAAAAGCAGTTTGTGTACTAATAAATTCTTTAAGCATGGCTTCAAGTCCAGGGGGTGAATTCCTATTATTGTTGTAAGAATTCCCATAAGAATTAGCATAACCGTTACCATTATTATAAGGATATGGCCTATAGTTATTACTAGAATTGTTCCGATAAGCATTGTTGTTGAAATTATTATTTTTAATGAAGTTTACATCAACATGTTCTTCTTGGGCAACCAATGAAGCTAATGGAACATTATTAGGATCAATATTAGTCCTATCATTCACAAGCATAGACATAATAGCATCAATCTTATCACTCAAGGAAGAGGTTTCTTCGACGGAATTTACCTTCTTACCTTGTGGAGCTCTTTCCGTGTGCCATTCGGAGTAGTTGATCATCATATTATCAAGAAGCTTTGTTGCTTCACCAAGAGTGATGGACATAAAGGTACCTCCAGCAGCTGAATCCAATAGGTTCCGTGAAGAAAAATTCAGTCCTGCATAAAAGGTTTGGATGATCATCCAAGTAGTCAGTCCATGGGTTGGGCAATTTTTAACCAGAGATTTCATTCTTTCCCATGCTTGTGCAACATGTTCAGTATCTAATTGTTTAAAATTCATTATGCTACTCCTCAAAGATATAATTTTAGCAGGGGGATAATATCTACCAATAAAAGCATCCTTGCATTTAGTCCATGAATCAATACTATTCTTAGGCAGAGATAGCAACCAATCTTTAGCTCTTCCTCTTAATGAGAAAGGGAACAATTTTAATTTTATAATGTCACCATCTACATCTTTATATTTTTGCATTTCACACAATTCAACAAAATTATTGAGATGGGCAGCAGCATCATCAGAACTAACACCGTAAAATTGCTCTCGCATAACAAGATTCAGTAAAGCAGGTTTAATTTCAAAGAATTCTGCTGTAGTAGCAGGTGGAGCAATAGGTGTGCATAAGAAATCATTATTATTTGTGGTTGTGAAGTCACACAACTTAGTATTTTCAGGGGTACCCATTTTAGCAGTAGTAAATAAAGCAAACTAGATAAAGTAAATGCAAGTAACTAATTTTTTTGTGTTTTTGATATAGCAAACAAGATAGCAAATAAAGTAAAACTAGCAACTAATTTTTTTTGTATTTTGATTTAGTGCAGCAAACAAAGTAGTAAATAAAATAAAGCAAGACAAAAACAAAGTAAAGAGATTGGGAAGTGGAGACTCCCCTTGCGGCGTGTCTTGATCTCCCCGGCAACGGCGCCGAGAAATTTGCTTGATGTGTGTGGTTGACACGTCCGTTGGGAACCCCAAGAGGAAGGTGTGATGCGCACAGTGGCAAGTTTCCCTCGGTAAGAAACCAAGGTTTAATCGAACCAGAGAGGAGTCAAGAAGCACGTTGAAGGTTGATGGCGGCGGGATGTAGTGCGGTGCAACACCGGAGATTCCGGCGCCAACGTGGAACTCGCACAACACAACCAAAGTACTTTGCCCCAACGAAACGAGTGAGGTTGTCAATCTCACCGGCTTGCTATAACAAAGGATTAGATGTATAGTGTGGATGATGATTGTTTGCGAGAAAACGAGTAGAACAAGTATTGCGGCTGATTGTATTTCGAGTATAGAGAATTGGACCGGGGTCCACGAGTTCACTAGAGGTGTCTCTCCCATAAGATAAACAGCATGTTGGGTGAACAAATTACGGTTGGGCAATTGACAAATAAAGAGGGCATGACCATGCACATACATATTATGATGAGTATTGTGAGATTTAATTGGGCATTACGACAAAGTACATAGACCGCTATCCAAGCATGCATCTATGCCTAAAAGTCCACCTTCGAGGTTATCATCCGAACCCCCTCCAGTATTAAGTTGCTAACAACGAGACAATTGCATTAAGTATTGCGCGTAATGTAATCAGCAACTACATCCTTGAACATAGCACCAATGTTTTATCCCTAGTGGCAACAGCACATCCATAATCTTAGAGATTTTCGTCACTTCCCGCAGTTCACTGGAGACATGAACCCACTATCGAGCATAAATACTCCCTCTTGGAGTTACAAGCATCTACTTGGCCGGAGCATCTACTAGTAACGGAGAGCATGCAAGATCATAAACAACACATAGACATAACTTTGATAATCAACATAACAAGTATTCTCTATTCATCGGATCCCAACAAACGCAATATATAGAATTACAGATAGATGATCTTGATCATGTTAGGCAGCTCACAAGATCCGACAATTAAGCACAATGAGGAGAAGACAACCATCTAGCTACTGCTATGGACCCATAGTCCAGGGGTAGACTATTCACACATCACTCCGGAGGCGACCATGGCGGCGTAGAGTCCTCCGGGAGATGAATCCCCTCTCCGGCAGGGTGCCGGAGGCGATCTCCAGAATCCCCCGAGATGGGATTGGCGGCGGCGGCGTCTCGGTGAGGTTTTCCGTATCGTGGCTCTCGCATCGGGGGTTTCGCGACGGAGGCTTTAAGTAGGCGGAAGGGCAGGTCAAGAGGCGGCACGAGGGGCCCACACTATGGGCCGGCGCGGCCGGGGCTTGGGCCGCGCCGCCCTGTAGTCCGGCCACCTCGTGGCCCCACTTCATCTCCTCTTCGGTCTTCCGGAAGCTTCGTGGCAAAATAGGACCACGGGCGTTGATTTCATCCAATTCCGAGAATATTTCGTTACTAGGATTTACGAAACCAAAAACAGCAGAAAACGAGAAGCGGCACTTCGGCATCTTATTAATAGGTTAGCTCCAGAAAATGCACGAATATGACATAAAGTGTGCATAAAACATGTAGGTATCATCAATAATATGGCATAGAACATAAGAAATTATCGATACGTCGGAGACGTATCAATGAACCATTCACATACGATACCAATTCCCTTTGTCACGCGATATTTTACTTGTCCGAGGTTTGATCTTCGGTATCACTCTATACCTTGTTCAACCTCGTCTCCTGACAAGTACTCTTTACTCGTATGCCGTGGTATGTGGTCTCGTATGAACTTATTCATATGCTTGCAAGACATTTAGACGACATTCCACCGAGAGGGCCCGGAGTATATCTATCCGTCATCGGGATGGACAAATCCCTTTGTTGATCCATATGCCTCAACTCATACTTTCCGGATACTTAATCCCACCTTTATAACCACCCATTTACGCAGTGGCGTTTGATGTAATCAAAGTACCTTTCCGGTATAAGTGATTTACATGATCTCATGGTCATAAGGACTAGGTAACTATGTATCGAAAGCTTATAGCAAATAACTTAATGACGAGATCTTATGCTACGCTTAATTGGGTGTGTCCATTACATCATTCATACAATGATATAACCTTGTTATTAATAACATCCAATGTTCATGATTATGAAACTAATCATCCATTAATCAACAAGCTAGTTAAGAGGCATACTAGGGACTCTTTGTTTGTCTACATATCACACATGTACTAATGTTTCGGTTAATACAATTATAGCATGATATATAAACATTTATCATAAACATAAAGATATAAATAATAACCACTTTATTATTGCCTCTAGGGCATATCTCCTTCGAGTCTCCCACTTGCACTAGAGTCAATAATCTAGTTTACATTTGTAAAGATATAACACCTTGGCCTTATGGTGCTTTATCATGTATTGCTCACGGGAGAGGTTTTTAGTCAACGGATCTGACACGCTCAGAAACGTATGTATTTTGTAATTCATTTGCGTCTCAACGCATCACTCATTTCCAAATGAGTCGGCATTAAATATGTTTGGTCTTTTGGTGGAACCTTAATTCCGCGATCTGAAATATGTCACTAATATTGTCACACACAATATAGCTTCAAAGTTCTGACTCTGTCGGAAATACACCAAGTTCTCAAAGAACCTCTTGACTTAACATCCTTTGTCATTGTCAAAATAATGACATACTCTGCCTTCTTTTGTAGAATCCGTCACAATATTTAGAACTCTTCTAAATCTAGCATAGACAACTTCTAGCTCATTGTGCTACCTTTTAAACAACACTTAATCTAATTTGAGATTGAAATTATATTTTATATGTGACAAAACCAATATCGGTGTAACACCTTACTGCGATTTGTTTGTCATTTTTTCATACAAAAATATATATATATATATCCTTAGTTCTTCTAAAGTACTCAAGGATATTCTTACTGTCGTCCAATGATCATCATATGAATCATTCTGGTATATGCTCATAACACTTTATAGCACATGATATCTGATTGTGTACATATTATTCGTGATCTATAATCACTCATGTGTTTTTACTCATTGAGTGTTAGATACACTCAAGTCTTGTTAAAACTTCACATGACAAGAATATTTTCTTAATATTTCTATATTGAACTATTTTCAATATCCATTCTATGTACTTTGACTTAAACTTATTTTGTGTTTCAATCTATCTTCATAGATCTTGACACTAGATATGTTTCGGTCCATATCCTTTCATTGAAATTAATTTCTCAATGAAACCTTTTAATCAAGTATATAATTACATCATTTATAACTAACTATATGTCACCTACATAAAGTATTATAAATGTGTCTTAGCGCTCCCACTTAATTTCTTGCAAATGCAAGCCTCTTCATCGTCTACGATGAAATCAAAAACTCTTTGACTATTTCATCTGGTGAAGATTCCAACTCCGCAATACTTACTTCATCCAATTGAAGTTCGTATACCTATCTAGTATTCCACGGACCAGACAAAACTCTTGGTTGTATCTTGTATACACCTTTAATACATACTTCGATAAGTAATGTATTTTGCCATCCTACTAGCATATCTCATAAAAGAAATATGTAGTGATTACTAGAATAATCCACATAGACTATAAGCATTGCTACGGAAGATCTAATCTTATCGTAGTCAACTCTTTGAACTTTGTCGTAAACAATTTTTCAACAAGTCGAGCTTCTTCAAAGATATTTCATCCAAGTCTATAGATCCATTTACTTTCAAAAAGTATTCATCTATTATGGATTTCATGGTGCATGGCCATTTTAACGGAGTCAGGGCCCATCATAACTTCTTTGCTTGTAGTTGGTTTATCATTGTTCAAAATCAATCCTTTATCCACAAATCATTTATTTGATCACAAAGTAAACCATACCTACAAGGTTCAATATGTACTTCGATCTCCATGGCTAAAACACTTTGTAGTCATAGGAGCCATGATCGTCGTGGCCGCTTCGGAACCAATTCCGATGCTTGCGCTACTCAGATCATTATGCTCGAGTTCATAAACCTTATCAAGTTCTATTGTCCTCCCACTCAAAAACTTCGCTAGAAACAATTTCTTGGAAATAAGAAACATTGACAAACACTTTTGTCTTTGTCTCCATTGTGGGAAGAATTCCCAATCAATTCTCTGGGATAACCAACAAAGACATTCATCCGATTTTGGTTGTAAACTTATTTACTTATGCTATGCATACCAAAATTTAAAAAAGACTATTAGGGTTTATACCCATGTCATAACTCGTATGATGTCATTTCAACGGATCATGATGATGCTCTATTCAGTGTAAAGCGGTAGTCTCTAAAGCATAATTCACAAAAATATAATGGCATTAATATTTTATCTCATCATTGACCCAACTAGGTTTGGATACATTTCTCGGATACTACATCATCACTATGATACTCCAAGAAATGTGAGTTGTAGAACAAATTCATAACTCTCTTAGATGTTCGCTAAAACTAGTAATTCAAATATTTCCACTATGATCCAATCATAGATATTTGACTTTTCTATTACGATGATTTCTACTTCATGCTGAAATTTATTTGAATCCATTCAAATGTTTCAAACTTCTTCCTTATCGAATATATCCACATATATATACTCAATTCATTGTTTGAAGTTTTCATGAAGTATAAGAATCTCCCGCACACAACTATGCCCAGTGATCCATATACATCATCATGTATGTTTCCACTAAGTTAGTTGCCCGTTCAAAACTTGGCCTATGAACGGTATTTTAGTCATTCTCTTTTAGAGAAGATTTGAAAGCGCCAAACGATTCAAAAAATCAAATGACTCCAAAAATCCATTTGCATGGAGTTTCTTTATGCGTTCCTTTCCAACATGACCTAAATGGCGGTTCCACAAATAAGTGAAATTCAAATCATTTGCCTTATGGCATTTTAGCGTCAGTGTTATGTATGTGTGTTTCACCATTCAGATTTATAATAACTTATCCATCGTACATGGAGTAATGTCATAATTTAAACAACTCATTGTTTTCATTTGACCAGAGCAAAATAACAATTATTAAGTTCTTTATTATAAATTCTAAGGGCTAGATAGAATGCCAACGATGAACATAATAACACTTTATTTTTGTTCCAGGCGTGCATTCCTATCATATTCCTTGTCTATCACTTAGGCCATTGAATTCTTGTATTGCGTTGTTTTTGTATGACACTTCATACCAACCAATATAGTACTAATACCCAAGAATTTCATAGTGTGACCTAACTACGAATACAATCATAACATGTATATCATTTATATACACTGAGCTAGACTTTCTAGTCTTTTCTTTCTTTCTACCAAAATATCTTTTGCGAGTTTCTCTTTTAGCTTTCCTCATTATTCAGAAAAACACTTCAACATTAATAACTTCTAGGTTTGTTGGTCCGATACCAATAACCTTG
This sequence comes from Lolium rigidum, assembly GCF_022539505.1. Lineage (NCBI taxonomy): Eukaryota > Viridiplantae > Streptophyta > Magnoliopsida > Poales > Poaceae > Lolium > Lolium rigidum. The sequence goes on from NW_025899824.1 coordinate 29,809, forward strand.
AGGTTCTTATTTTGAAGTTGATCATCATATGACAAGTGTTCGGATTTCACTATTAGTAACCTTGTAATATGATGAACAATTTCACTCATAATTTTATCCATCATATCATGACGACTTTCCGAGACCATGTATGTACATGCTAGGCTCGTAAAGTTTTAACCTTGGTATTTGCATGTGCAAATCTAGCTTGCACCCGTTGTATGCACACGTAGAATCTATCACACCCGATCATCACGTGATGCTTCGAAACGACGAGTCTTAGCAACGGTGCATATTAAGGATGGTCACTTCATGGATATGTGAATATCGTTAGTGCCCCAATAGTTGGAGGATTGTGACGCCTTGCGTCTTCAACCTTCGTACATTCCCATAAAACTTATGAGTTCATGTAGTCTCACCAAATTATATTCTATCATCTTGCAATAAGGTCTTAGATATCACATATATCTCATACCTTGATTATTTATGAAAACTAAATTTTCAGCTCCTTACTTTTCAAACAGATTTGAACTTCAAGTTTCACGGAGACAAGATAACTTTAGGTACTAATTGAAACCATAGCTCTTTGAATCAACAATGTGAGGTTTACTAAAAGTTTGCAATAGGACTTAATCAATTCTTGATTCTTTAACAATACGGTACCAATCAGTAAAGTTTCTTGTCAGATTTTAACAGTATTTCTATCTCAATTACAAGACTAGCGCATGGTAGAAAACGGATGCCAAAACTACAAAATTAATTCAAAATACTACTCAGACTATGTTTATGATAATTAGTTCATGTTTTAATCTAATTACTAATGAACTCCCACTTAATACAACATCCCTCATAGTTGTTATGTGGTACACGATCCAAATCCACTACACCAAAACCGATCATCACGTGAGATGATGTAGCTTCAATGGTGAACATCAACATGTTGATCATATCATCCATATGACTCGTGTTCAACCTTTCGGTTTCCGTTGTCCCGAGGCCATGTCCGTACATGCTAGGCTCGTCAAGCAAACCCAAGTATTCCGCGTGTGCAACATGGCTTACACCCGTTGTATGTGAACGTTGAATCTATCACATCCGATCATCACGAGATGCTTCGAAACGACGAAGCCGTACAACGGTGCATACGAGGGAGAACACTTTATTATCTTGATATTAATGTGAGGGATCATCTTATAATGCTACCGTCGCGATCTAAGCAAAATAAGATGCATAAAGGATTAACATCACATGCAATTCATATGTGATATGATATGGCCCTTTAGTCTTTGCGCCTTCGATCTTCATCTCCAAAGCACGGACATGATCTCCATCATCAACGGGCATGATCTCCATCATCGTCGGCGTAGCGTCAAGGTTCATGGCGCCGTCTTCATGGTTGTTCACCTCGTGTAGTAACTATTACAACTACTTTGAAATACTACTCAACATGAAATTTAAAGACAACCATAAGGCTCCTGCCGGTTGCCACAATACAATAATGATCATCTCATACATATTCATCATCACATCATGGCCATATCACATCACCAAACCCTGCAAAAACAAGTTAGACGTCTCTAATTTGGTTTGCATATTTTACGTGGTTTAGGGTTTTCGAGTAAGATCTAATCTACCTACGAACATGAACCACAACGGTGATACTAGTGTTGTCAATAGAAGAGTAAGTTGAATCTTCACTATAGTAGGAGAGACAGGACACCCGCAAAGCCTCTTATGCAATACAAGTTGCATGTCGAACGAGGAGCAAGTCTCATGAACGCGGTCATGTAAAGTTAGCCGAGCCGCTTCATCCCACTATGCCACAAAGATGCAAAGTACTCAAACTAAAGATAACAAGAGCATCAACGCCCACAAAACCATTGTGTTCTACTCGTGCAACCATCTATGCATAAACCTGGCTACGATACCACTTGTAGGATAACGTTGCATAGAAAACAAAAATTTTCCTACCGCGAACACGCAATCCAAGCCAAGATGCAATCTAGAAGATGGTAGCAACGAGGGGGTATCGAGTCTCACCCTTGAAGAGATTCCAAAGCCTACAAGATGAGGCTCTTGTTGCTGCGGTAGACGTTCACTTGCCGCTTGCAAAAGCGCGTAGAAGATCTTGATCACGATCGCTCCGGCGCCACGAACGGGCAGCACCTCCGTACTCGGTCACACGTTCGGTTGTTGATGAAGACGACGTCCACCTCCCCGTTCCGGCGGGCAGCGGAAGTAGTAGCTCCTCTTGAATCCGACAGCACGACGGCGTGGTGTCGGTGGTGGTGGAGAAATCCGGCGGAGCTTCGCTTAAGCGTGCGGGATGTGGTGGAGGAGAGAGACCGCTAGGGTTTGGGGAGAGAGGGGGGTTGGGCGCCGGCCCTCTAAGGGGTCCGGCCAAGGCTGAGGCTTGAAGTGATCAGCCCCCTCTCCTATGCCCCTCATTATATAGGTGGAAGCACCAAGAGTTCTAGTCCAAGTCTTCGAATAAGACCCCAACACTAAAACCTCCCATATGTGGGAAACCTACTCAAGGAGGAGTCCTACCCAAGGTGGGACTCCCACCTTTCCTTGAGGTGGGTTGGCCGGCCACCCTAGGGGAGTCCACCTTGGACTCCTCCCCTTTAGGGTTGGCTGGTCATGCAAGGTGGAGTCCCTCCGGGACTCTACTTTCCATGGTGATTTCTTCCGGACTTTTCTAGAACCTTCTAGAACCTGCCATAAATGCACCGGATCATTTCCAAACTTGGAATATGACTTCCTATATATGAATCTTATTCTCCGGACCATTCGGAACTCCTCGTGATGTCCGGGATCTCATCGGGACTCGAATAAATATTCGAACTCCATTCCATATTCAAGTTCTACCATTTCAACATCCAACTTTAAGTGTGTCACCCTACGGTTCGTGAACTATGCGGACATGGTTGAGTACTCACTCCGACCAATAACCAATAGCGGGATCCGGAGATCCATAATGGCTCCCACATATTCAACGATGACTTTAGTGATCGAATGAACCATTCACATACGATACCAATTCCCTTTGTCACGCGATATTTTACTTGTCCGAGGTTTGATCTTCGGTATCACTCTATACCTTGTTCAACCTCGTCTCTCGACAAGTACTCTTTACTCGTACCGTGGTATGTGGTCTCTTATGAACTTATTCATATGCTTGCAAGACATTTAGACGACATTCCACCGAAAGGGCCCGGAGTATATCTATCCAGTCATCGGGATGGACAAATCCCACTTGTTGATCCATATGCCTCAACTCATACTTTCCGGATACTTAATCCCACCTTTATAACCACCCATTTACGCGGTGGTGTTTGATGTAATCAAAGTACCTTTCCGGTATAAGTGATTTACATGATCTCATGGTCATAAGGACTAGGTAACTATGTATCGAAAGCTTATAGCAAATAACTTAATGACGAGATCTTATGCTACGCTTAATTGGGTGTGTCCATTACATGATTCATACAATGATATAACCTTGTTATTAATAACATCCAATGTTCATGATTATGAAACTAATCATCCATTAATCAACAAGCTAGTTAAGAGGCATACTAGGGACTCTTTGTTTGTCTACATATCACACATGTACTAATATTTCGGTTAATACAATTATAGCATGATATATAAACATTTATCATAAACATAAAGATATAAATTGCCTCTAGGGCATATCTCCTTCATCCGTCACCGTCAGGCTGCCGCGCCCGAAGCCGTTCGTGTCACGGATATTCTTGCGGGAGGACGACATCGTCGAGGGAAAGGAAGGTGGCGAGAGGAAGGAAGGAGGTGAGTGCTATTGAGAACGGCGCAGCGAGATTGGAATGTGGAAGTGACGAGAAAGAAGGAGGGGGTGTACAACAGTGGCAGGCGAAGCGGCAGCGGGGGCGTTGGCCGCAATAAACGCCGGCACGGATGGCCACGCGGCTATTTGCGACGAGACGCTTCACTACGCCGCCTGGGAAAACCGCGAGGCCATTAACGTCGCTTGACCATAGGTAGGCGATGGGTTTTGGAGTTATGTGTCAATGACGTGTCGGGCTCGCCACTCGCGACGCAGTTTCACGCTTTGTCCGGCGCGCCCGGAGCGTGGATTTTGTTTTTCAACTAACGCTAATATCGTAATCCAGGCGAAACCTTGCTTTTCAATTATGCATTTCAGGAACCGTCATATCTGGAGGATCCAAGGGCATTTATGGGCTAATTGCAACGAAATAAAGACATTTCCTTTTGAGGCCAAATCCATCCTAGCGATCCAGGGTCTTTAACGGGCATCGGTATGGTCGGGGGTGACCGTACCGTCCGCTCGTACTGGCTGGCGCCACCTTCGTCTTATCAAACTGAACCCTTTCTGTGAAGGTAAAACGAACGAAAACACAACACAGCAGCCACCATTCGCACCAGAATAGAAGAGATCAGATCTGAAGAGGGATAAGACCAACCTCGATTCCACTGAAGATCATCATCTCATCCATTACATCCCACTTGTACTGAGAGAGAGAGAGACAGAGAGAGATTCATACTTGTAAGATTAGGGATTGAAACCTCTATTCAATCATGGTTTGTATGTGATTTGATCTTCAACTATTGTGGCTTGCTATGGTAATATCAGGATGAACTCCATTTACTTTGCTATGATACCATTATGCTATTCTCCTATCATGTGTGAGTAGATTCCATTGGCGTGGGAGATGTAGGGGATTAGTGAGATGTGATGCGCCAATTTCATTCCATTTATTTGTGATCTTATAATTAAGATTATTACATATATGAGTATGAATGTTTATGTGCACCTAATGTTGTTATCTAATTTAAAAGCCCAGATAGCATGATCTCAAGAACTCATAAACATGAACTTTTTTGCTAGTGAATCGGCGACCCCCGAGTGACATGGCCGATACTCGAGGGATCACAAGGAACCACCGAGCTTAAAGCTTTTCTCCGGTCTAACCACCTTAATAGATGCGCTAACCATGACTTTGGTAACAGAAAGAAAGATTATTGGAGGAACATAAAATCTACCAAGAGGAGTCTTTCTCTCTCTTATGGGTTGCTTGCATTCTCAGATATAAATATGAAGAATCATATTCACTTATCACATTTATTCCACTAGGCACATTCACTATCGCCATGAACCGAATCACCCCGTGCCTACCTTTCCACATGTAGAAACCCATTTATTTCTTGTTAGTTGTTTACTCTTATGCACTTTACTTTATTTGCAATATCAATAGTCCAAACTCTTATCATTTACACTCACCACTTTCCATTTCAATTCTTGCAGTCAAATCACCTAAGACTTGTGACACCTTGGGTGTGACAGAAACACTGCAGATAAACAATCTCCTACGGTCCTTGTTGGGATACGATATAAAAACCGGAAATAACACTTCCACGAAAATATGCATGAATGACCCTGTGTTTTTGCAGGCCATCAGGGCGCCAGATAGCGTATTGGGCCGCCCCGGGTGGAAAGGGCCTTTGGGGGGCGCGACTGGGGTTGATAAAATGTCCAGCGCGCCCCAAAGATCTTTGGGGGCGTGACTGGAGATGCTCTAAGGGCACCTTAGTCTAGGCGGATTTTTGCGTTCCATGGGCTAGGCTTTATGGATGTTAACTCGTTGCAAATGAGTTTCGAACTATTTTTGTTGTTTTTTTTCTAGCTTGGGTTGCATCACTTATTACTTAGGTGCCACTTTATTTGGTTACTCGCATGTCTTTATTTAGGCATACTTCTTCTCCACATGATGACATTACCTCTCACGCATCTGACCTACCATAATTAACCATCACCACGCCAACATTCACTAAGCCATTCACCAAGGTCGTTAAAGATGACCAAGGACATGATGGTGACCACCATGGCGATGGAGGCACCGTTTACCGCTATTTCTCTAGAGATGATGTTCGCGAAGCCATGCACCAATGCCACTGACGATTACGATATGGCCATGATGGTTACCACCATGCCGCCACCGATGATAGCCACGCTTGTTACCGCCCTTCCTCCACCAACCACAACAGTTACCGTCATGGATTACCACCTCTCACCTACCAGAACCATCACCACACCGCCATTCACGATGCAGAGCATAAGGGTACCACGATGGCGCGTGAAAATACCACCATGGTACCGCTGTCAATGGTGGCTACCACCATGGATTACCACCTCTCACCTACCATAACCATGTCGACATCCATGTAGTCGGGCACAAGGCATACCATGACGGCGCGCGAAAATACCACCATGCCGCCGCCCACATAGTCGGGAAGAAGGCATACCACAAATGGCACACGGAGAATACCACCATGTCACCGTCCGCCATGAACCGATGAACAAGATGTGTACTAGTTAGAGTATACTACCGATTTTTTTTTATCTATCCGTGTACGTCCACAAAAAAGGAAAACATACAACACGAGAGTTGTGCATAATGGTGAGGTGAATATACTCATCAAAGCAATTTTTCAATGGTTGACCGCGTGCGACGAATTTGGTGAAATTCGCTCAAAAGGTCTTAACATAAACACGAAATATACGATGTACAGTTGATGAAACTCGAAACTGGTTGTTGGAATGGACTCATATCATTGACACACACCTTTTTCATGTACATCTTATTTTTATTTGAAACATGGCTGTGTTGAGTTGAATGTAGTAGGTGAAGGATAGTGAAGGAGTTTAAGAGAGAGCGAGGGTAAACAACTCATGTTCCCTCACGTGCAAACTAGTGCTGAGAACAAGGCAGGGAATAACCAATTTGGGCGTTTCTCTCGGGCTAGGACCAGCTGTGCTTTAAAACTAGTGCTATGCAACAACGTGGAGGAGGTTGTGAAACCAAACAACCCATTTTTGCCTCCATGGATGCGAGCCAAAGTGACCCAGACTACAAAAAATGTCCTAAGAGAATCTCGCGCCGCCCCTCTATATGACGTCTGGCAGAGTCTTTAATGGGCTAGTGCAGCTTCCAGCCATGTCTCCATTCGTCACATCTAAAACGGTCACAAATTTGAAAAACACATTTCGTACCCAACACGCCGCGAGTTCATGACACTACCTCGACTAAAACATCGGGTCATCACTATCTCGCCCTAATCACGAACAAAAAAGGTGCAGGTTTGGCCACATATTACATACCCTTGAAATTCAAATGGCAGAAGTGTGATCCTCCACTCTAGAAGCTGCCTCCTCCATGGTAGCTGAATTCATCGTTGGTGTAGAACTCACCATCGGTGCTGCTCTCCTTTGTCACAAGATGAGGTTGTGTTGCTCAATTGTACCATGGCCTCGTCTCATCGTCCATTGTAGACGTGTCACCCATACAAAACGCCAAGTCTTCTTTATGTTTCTTAGTAGCAACATCTTCACTTCTTGCTTCTCCAATAATGCCGTCCACCTTTCACCACTCTTCTCTTCTCTTGCGGCCTTGTCTTCCTCCCACGTGATACCGTCAGCGATGCACTTCTCGATGGATGATTGCAGCCTCTCCACGGTCGGCGGCCCATGTCTGGCCAACTTCACCTTCTTGTTCCCATTTGGGCTCCTCTCCGAGGGCCGCCTGTGTTGCTGTGGTTGGATAAAAAATGTTGTGCTTGTCCTTGTATCCCTAACAGAGCGGACTGATGTCTACGCACGCTTCTATTCCTGTAGACAGTGTTGGGCCTCCAAGAGCAGAGGTTCGTAGAACAGCAACAAGTTTCCCTTAAGTGAATCACCCAAGGTTTATCGAACTTAGGGAGGTAGAGGTCAAAGATATCCCTCTCAAGCAACCCTGCAATTAAGATACAAGAAGTCTCTTGTGTCCCCAACACACCTAATAGACTTGTCAGATGTATAGGTGCACTAGTTCGGCGAAGAGATAGTGAAATACAAGTAATATGGATGATTATAAGTAGTAATTGCAATCTGGAATAAAAATGGCAGCAAGCGAACATGTAGCAGAACTTGTTGGAAACGGTGTTTCAATGCTTAGAAACAAGGCCTAGGGATCATACTTTCACTAGTGGACACTCTCAACAATGATCACATAATTGCATAAATAAATGCTACTCTCAAACACTCTCTTGTTGGATAACAAACACCATTCATTGTGTAGGGCTGCAAAAGCACACCTCAAGCCGGAGTAAACAAGCTCCACAACATCATAAAGGAATCACACACGATGCGCACACTTGTCACCATCACACCGTGGAGAGTGACTCCGGAGTTCATATTAAAGTAACCTCTAGAGTGCATAATAGACAAGAGTAACATCTACATATTCAACTAGATTACAAAGCTCATGATCACATAAAGATCACACCATGGGAGAGAGGGATGAACCACATAGCTACCGGTAGAGCCCTCAGCCTCGGGGGAGAACTACTCCCTCCTCATCATGGGAGACAGCAACGGCGATGAAGATGGCGATGGAGTCGATGGAGATGGCTCCGGGGGCAATTCCCCGTCCCGGCAGGGTGCCGAAACAGAGATTCTGTCCCCCGAAACTTGTCGTCGATGGCGGCGGCGCTGCGGAACCCTTGGTGCAATATGACTGGATTATTTAGGGTTTTCGCATCTGGGGCAATATATAGGCGAAGGGGCAGCGTCGGTGGAGACCCGAGGGGCCCACCCCACCTGGCGGCGCGGCAGAAGGTGGGGCCGCGCCACCCTATGAGGTGGCCAGCTCGTGGCCCCCCTTCGTCTCTCCTTCGGACTCCATGAAGCTTCTGGAAAAATAGGGACGTGGCCTTTTGTTTCGCGCAATTCCGAGAATATTCGCAGAAGTAATTTTCTGGAACCAAAAACAGCAGAAAACAGGAACTAGCACTTCGGCATCTTGTTAATAGGTTAGTCCCGGAAAATGCATAAAAATGATATAAAGTGTATATAAAACATGTAGCAATTGGTATAATATAAGCATGGAACATCAGAAATTATAGATACGTTGGAGACGTATCAAGCATCCCCAAGCTTAGTTCCTACTCGCCCTCGAGTAGGTAAACGATAAAAAGAATAATTTCTGAAGTGACATGCTACCAACATAATCTTGATCAATACTATTGTAAAGCATATGAGATGAATGAACTGACTGAAAGCAATGGTCTATAGTTTGCTAACAAAAAGATAATGACTAAACAACTGAATCATATAGCAAAAACTTTTCATGAATAGTACTTTCAAGACAAGCATCAAAAAGTCTTGCATAAGAGTTAACTCATAAAGCAATAGATTCTTAATAAAAGGTTTTGAAGCAACACAAAGGAAGATTTAAGTTTCAGCAATTACCTTCAACTTTCAACATGTATATCTCATGGATAATTGTCAACACAAAGTAATATGATGAGTGCAATAAGAAAGCATGTAAGAATCAATGCACACAGTTGACACAAGTGTTTGCTTCTAAGATAGAAAGAAGTAGGTAAACTGACTCAACATAAAGTAAAAGAAAGGCCCTTCGCGAGAGGGAAGCGAGGATTAAATCATGTGATAGAGCTTTTCAAGTTTTGAAATCAAAAAGAGAGCATAAAAATAAAGTTTTGAGAGGTGTTTGTTGTTGTCAACGAATGGTAGTGGGCACTCTAACCCCTTGTCAAACAAACTTTCAAAGAGCGGCTCCCATGAAGGACGTTATCTCTACCAGCAAGGTAGATCATCCCTCTTCTCTTTTGTTTACACATGTATTTTAGTTTTATTTATAGTTGACACTCCTCCCAACCTTTTGCTTTCACAAACCATGGCTAATCGAATCCTCGGGTGCCTTCCAACATTTCACATACCATGGAGGAGTGTCTATTGCAAAATTAAGTTGCTTACTCATAAATCAGGGCAGAACATGTGAAGAGAATTATTAATGAAAGTTAATTAATCGGGGCTGGGCACCCCGTTGCCAGCTCTTTTTGCAAAATTATTGGATAAGCGGATGTATATGCCACTAGTCCATTGGTGAAAGTCTGCCCAACAATATTGAAAGATAAAACACCACATACTTCTTCATGAGCTATAAAACATTGACACAAATAAGGAGTAATAAAGTTTTGAATTGTTTAAAGGTAGCACATGAAGTATTTACTTGAAATGATAGAAAAATACCACATAGTAGGTAGTTATGGTGGACACACATGGCATAGGTTTTTGCTCAAGGTTTTGGATGCACGAGAAGCATTCCCTCTCAGTACAAGGCTTTGGCTAGCAAGGTTGTTTGAAGCAAACGCAAGTATAAACCGGTACAGCAAAAATTACATAAGAACATATTGCAAGAATTATAAGACTCTACACTGTCTTCCTTGTTGCTCAAACACTTTTACCAGAAAATATCTAGACCTTAGAGAGACCAATCATGCAATCCAAATTTCAACAAGCTCTACGGTAGTTGTCCACTAATAGGTTTAAACTACATGATGCAAGAGCTTAAACATGATCTACTTGAGAGCTCAAAACAATTGCCAAGTATCAAATTATTCAAGACAATATACCAATTACCACATGAAGCATTTTCTGTTTCCAACCAAATAGCAATAAATGCAGCGGCTTTCAGCTTTGCCATGAACATTAAAAGTAAAACGAAGAACACCAGTGTTCAAATGAAAAAGCGGAGCGTGTCTCTCTCCCACACAAGGATTGCTAGGATCCGATTTATTCAGAGAATGAAAATAACAAAACGAAAATAAAAGCACACAGATGGGGATCCGATTTATTCAGAGAATGAAAATAACAAAACGAAAATAAAAGCACACAGACGCTCCAAGTAAAGCACATAAGATGTGACGGAATTAAAATATAGTTTCACTAGAGGTGACCTGATAAGTTATTGATGAAGAAGGGGATGCCTTGGGCATCCCCAAGTTTAGACGCTTGAGTTTTCTCGAAATATGCAGGGATGAACCACGGGAGCATCCCCAAGCTTAGACTTTTCACTCTTCTTGATCATATTATATCATCCTCCTCTCTTGATCCTTGAAAACTTCCTTCACACCAAACTCAAAGCAATCTCATTAAAGGGTTAGTGCATAGTCAAAAATTCACATGTTCAGCAAGGACACAATCATTCCCAACACTTCTGGATATTACCCAAGGTTACTGAAATTTAATGGAGCAAAGAAACCGACTCAAACGCAGTAAAAGAGGCAATGCGAAATAAAAGGCAGAATCTGTCAAAACAGAACAGTCTGTAAAGACGAATTTTTTCGAGGCACTTAACATTCTCAGATGGAAAAGCTCCAGTTGAATGAAAGTTGCGTACATATCTGAGGATTACTCATGAATTTTTTCAAGATTTTTAGATTTTTCTACATAGAGAAAAACTCAAAACCGTGACAGCTAAAAATCTGTTTCTGCGCAGAAATCCAAATCTAGTATCAACTTTCTATCAAAGACTTTACTTGGCACAACAATGCAAGAAAATAAAGATACAAAGGTATTGCTACAGTAGTAACAAGCACCTTGACTCAAATATAAAACAAAAATTGCAGAAATAAAATAATGGGTTGTCTCCCATAAGCGCTTTTCTTTAACGCCTTTCAGCTAGGCATGATAATTTTCATGATGCTCTTATAAAGATGAGAGTTGAAAAGAGAGCATCAAGAAACATATATAAAACATGTTTAAATCTAACACTCTTCCTATGCATAGGAGCCTTGTAAGAAAACAAGTCAATGAAGAACAAAGTGAGTAGCATAGGAAGACAAAACAAGTGTAACTTCAAAAATTTCAACACAAGGAGAGTAGACTTAATATTATTGTGATATATGAAATCGTGTCTCCCTCTCTCATAAGGACCAGTAGGTCTTAAAGTACCCAGCAAATAAAAGCAAATCAAGAGAGAGCTCAAAACATTCATCATAAAGAGAAGAAATTTAGTAACATGAAGATTTCTATACCCATACTTTCCTCTCTCAAAATAATTTTCAGTGGTATCATGAATAAACTCAACAATATAGCTATCACATAAAGCATTCTTATCATGATCCACATGCATAAAAGTATCATTACTCTCCACATAAGCATAATCAATTTTATTAGTAATAGTGGGAGTAAAACTATCACAACCATCATTGTAATCATCATAAATTGCAGGCATGGTATAATCATAATAAACTTTATCCTCCATAGTAGGTGGCACCAAAATACCACTATCATTATAATCATCATAAATGGGAGGCAAAGTATCATCAAAGAAAATTTTCTCCTCAAAACTTGGGGGACTAATAATATCACAACCAGCTTCCCCAAGCTTAGACTTTTCCATAGCATTAAAAATAATAGTGTTCAAAGAATTCATGCTAAAAACATTGCTACAACTATTTTGCAAACAAAGTTCCATGGGTTTTTTAATTCTCTCTTCAAACACCTCATGTCCTAACTCAAGATAAATACTATAAAGCTCTCTAAATTTTTTTGTTGTTTTCCATTAAGCCTAACTAGTGAAATAAAAACAAGAAACAAAAGATATAATTCCAGAATCTAAAGGAAATAGCTTCGAGCACTCACACACCGGCAACAGTGCTAGGAAATAGCTTAGTAGTCGGAGGATGTGAATACCTTTTACCTTACCTCCCCGGCAACGGCGCCAGAAAATAGCTTGATGTCTACGCACGCTTCTATTCATGTAGACAGTGTTGGGCCTCCAAGAGCAGAGGTTCGTAGAACAGCAACAAGTTTCCCTTAAGTGAATCACCCAAGGTTTATCGAACTCAGGGAGGTAGAGGTCAAAGATATTCCTCTCAAGCAACCCTGCAATTGAGATACAAGAAGTCTCTTGTGTCCCCAACACACCTAATAGACTTGTCAGATGTATAGGTGCACTAGTTCGGCGAAGAGATAGTGAAATACAAGTAATATGGATGATTATAAGTAGTAATTGCAATCTGAAAAAAATGACAGCAAGCGAACATGTAGCAGAACTTGTTGGAAACGGTGTTTCAATGCTTAGAAACAAGGCCTAGGGATCATACTTTCACTAGCGGACACTCTCAACAATGATCACATAATTGAATAAATAAATGCTACTCTCAAACACTCTCTTGTTGGATAACAAACACCATTCATTGTGTAGGGCTGCAAAAGCACACCTCAAGCCGGAGTAAACAAGCTCCACAACGTCATAAAGGAATCACACACGATGCGCACACTGTCACCATCACACCGTGGAGAGTGACTCCGGAGTTCATATTAACGTAACCTCTAGAGTGCATAATAGACAAGATTAACATCTACATATTCAACTAGATTACAAAGCTCATGATCACATAAAGATCACACCATGGGAGAGAGGGATGAACCACATAGCTACCGGTAGAGCCCTCAGCCTCGGGGGAGAACTACTCCCTCCTCATCATGGGAGACAGCAACGGCGATGAAGATGGCGATGGAGTCGATGGAGATGGCTCCGGGGGCAATTCCCCGTCCCGGCAGGGTGCCGGAACAGAGATTCTATCCCCCGAAACTTGTCGTCGATGGCGGCGGCGCTGCGGAACCCTTGGTGGAATATGACTGGATTATTTAGGGTTTTCGCATCTGGGGCAATATATAGGCGAAGGGGCAGCGTCGGTGGAGTCCCGAGGGGCCCACCCCACCTGGCGGCGCGGCAGAAGGTGGGGCCGCGCCACCCTATGAGGTGGCCAGCTCGTGGCCCTTGTTCGTCTCTCCTTCGGACTCCGTGAAGCTTCTGGAAAAATAGGAACGTGGCCTTTTGTTTCGCGCAATTCCGAGAATATTCGCAGAAGTAATTTTCTGGAACCAAAAACAGCAGAAAACGAGAGCCGGCACTTCGGCATCTTGTTAATAGGTTAGTCCCGGAAAATGCATAAAAATGATATAAAGTGTATATAAAACATGTAGCAATTGGTATAATATAAGCATGGAACATCAGAAATTATAGATACGTTGGAGACGTATCACGGACCCACCTATTTTCAGCTCCATCCGGCGCCCTCGCTGCCCCCCGGTGGGTTGGGTGTGGCCTAGGGTCGCCAGGCGGAAAAGTGGACCGTGACGGATGAAAATGGCCTTTGAGGGCGGCTCGAGATGCTCTAAGTGGTGTTTCGTCGTTCCCTCTATGGTTTTGGACACTTTTGGTACCCCATCAACCCGCGTATATATACCTAGGTCGGAGGCACATGTCGGGTATCGGCTCTCTGTTTCCCAAGCCCCTACTCTCCGCCGTGCAATTGTAAGAAATATGCCCTAGATAAAATCATAAAGATGATTATATTTCGCTGTATCCATGTGTTATTGTAATCTTCCTTGAATATCCATATCAAGCAACTTGTATTGATTGGCAATTATGTGAATTGTGTGTGAAGCTCTTTACTTGTATGATTTTCTAAAGTTTGCCCTAGTCGGAGTTCATGTAAGGACACATGTAAATATTAGAGTAGCACATCGATTGGTTGATGACTATGTTTTGTAACTCATGGACATGGAGATGTCAAACCAATGATGTGGACACATGTTATCAACATGGGGTTTGACCGACCTAACATGAGACGTGGCAAATATACTTGCATTTCTCTCTCTACTACACTTTGTCCTTATGACGGAGATTGTCGCATGTACTTGAGATGTGAATCGGCCTACTTAGGGGCTACCGAACGCTACACCATGATTTGGAAGTTATAAAGGTAGCCTTTGATAACTACAAGTGCACATGTAAGTGTAGCTAGTTTCAAAATAAGAGTATTGATCCCATAGAGAGCCTACCAGCTATGGTCAATTATCTTTTCCTTGCTACGACATACTTAAGGATGCACGAGGATGTACTTAATTTAAAGTAAAGGTGAAAAAGGTTTAATTTAGTGTGTTGAGGAGTAAAAGTAAAGTTGCTATTATTAACAAATGAAAAGGAGAACAACGCGTTGTAAGGGTATTGAAACTGCAGTGGGCTAAAGTGTTCCCGGGGAATCTTGGATTCACCTCCAGTGTTTATAGTGTTAAAGATTAGGATATTTTAGCCATTCTTTTATGCATGTGTATGGGATAAGCTCCACATAGGGTGGTTGCAGACCAACCATATGTTCAACTGTCCTCTCATAACCACATTAATTTAAAGGGAAAATCAGCTTAGTACATTACTATTAAGGGTTCCGCTAGGATCACATGGATATGGATGAAAGCTATATGAGTCTCCTCTAATTCCCCTTAACCCTGTGTTAGAGGATTAGCATGAGGGTGTCACTTGACGCCTTCTTATCTACCACGTGTCCAAGGGTAATCCCCTCTCTTGTCCATAGAGGCAAATATCGCATGGTAGACTTCATACAATATCAAGAGAGACAAGTAATACACAACGATAAAGGAATGCATAAAACATCTTTATTTCAATTGTAATCTATAACCATGGTTTCACCATATGTCCAGAACAAAGGAATCTACTCACACATAGAAGTAGGAGACATCATAATAGTAATGAAATAGATCAAACACATATGGGAAATGAATTATTGTTCATATCTACCCCAAAGTATAAGAAATACAACAAGATGTGACTGATTGATGGTGATGATGGTGTTGGTGCAGCTAATGTTGATGGAGATGATGCCCAATCCTCCTTAGATCCGAGTAGTGGCGAGGACCGGTGCCCTTCTGCTAGTTCCCCCTCCAGATCCCTTTCAGAGGTGAGGTTACTGTGTTTTCTGGTATCTGCAAATGTTAGATCTGTCCTTCATCTACACGGGGTGAAACCATTTGAAGAGACGAAGGTGGTGGAGGGTCGTATGATTCCACTGTACGGTTGGGCTCTGCCCGTACCAATGGTCGCCAAACTCTCTAGTTGCTTCGTTTTGACTGTTTTCTCCCACGTGCTAAAGTAAATATATTTACTGCTTTAAATGGCCTTGAATCATCATATTTGGATCCAAAAATAACTATTCCATTGATCATGTCCATTATGTCCTTCCATTTGGAGATCCTGTTGAAACTAACATAAAAGGTGCGCATGCGTGCCGTAAAATACCAAAATTCTATCACTACTAATGCAAAAAAAACATAAATTAAATATGCTTAAAATGCACTCATCAACTTCCCCAAACTTAGACTCTTGCTCATCCCCGAGAAAGATATCTTGATGGAAGTGGTCATCATGTTTATGAAGCGTGCGTCGTTAAAATACATGACGCATTTGAAGTAAATGATGACCATAAAAAGATGTAGAACCAAACACGGGCTCTAGTCCACTTACGCAACTCAAAATGACTTAGTTAGCGTCCACACCTTAGTAATAATAGTTTATAAGAATATCAGTTGTAATATGATGCACAGCTATTAGTCCGACCGAATGATTTTGTGAGGTGATTTTCATTCTCTCCACTTAAGATTCAGCAAATAGAGTGGTCACGAGCTAGCTAGGTTTTGCTTTTCAAATTGTTTATATTGTAATTGGGTCGATGAACCCCCTAGATTCCTTCTAGACTCCTTGATAAACTATGTAACCGTACTTTTATTGGGGCAACAAGTTTCAGACACACTTTTTTCCTTACCAGGGTACCTAAGGGGACTAGACGGTTTTTAGTGAGGCGGCTTGCTAGCTTAATATATTTGGTTTATTTCAAAAAAAAAACTCTGCATGGTCTCTTTTGTTTCCTCTCATGATCATGTTGCATGCCCTTCGCACATTTCTTTTTTGCTTACACATATTTTGTAACACTTGCGTAAATAAGTTAGGCATGCTTTCAATCTCATGAGAGAAATCAAAATGGATCAAAACTTTGAATAAAATACCAAGTTGACTATGAATTAATTCACTTTATGTGGTTTGAGTATCCACCTCATCTTGTACGCATTCAATTTTTTTTGGGTAGTTTTCATTTGCTTCATTTTCTTTCTTAATTTTTTAAAATGACATACTATCAAAATTCTTCACATATTCCATTAGTATCAATAGTGTGGAAAACTCTATCTTCACTTATCATGTATAAGTAAAGCAAAACTCATCCTAGTCCATACATAGGATACATGTCATACTTCCCTCCAAAGAAACTAAAGTTACAACTTATTATGGAAAAAATTGAAATAGTAAAATAACATGCATGCGGGGAAAATAATCACGCTAAAACTGTAAAAGATAGATTACAAGGTCTTCAAGATCTCCCCAAGTCTGGAATCAAGCTAGGTTGGATCAAATAATCCCTCGCGGTTATTTGATACCGTGGCAAAGTCTTCTAATGTGGAGTGATGGTGTTGGTAGCTCGGTGAAGATCAACCACGAGAGTCTTGTTTGTTGAAGGTGAGGATAGAGACTTATAGCTTATATTGCCGATTGAGTGTCTCCAGATGGTTAACTTGAGTCTTTAATACCATGGAATAAGAGGACGAACAACCAAGACATTGCCACATTACGCACCTATCCATCAACACAATCCACCATAGAGCCAAAAACCCTAGATTCATTATCTCCCCTGGTTCCTTAGGGCTCGCCAAGATCCCTTTTTATATGTAAGGTTGTATATTTGTTGTCCTCAGCAATAATGTTTGATGGTAAGAGTAAGGTTTATTTCATCTCGAGAGGCCTAAACCTGAGGAAAATATACGTGGGAGATAAGGCGGCAAGTCAGCTCATTTCCAACGTGAAGCAATGGAGGGCTGGGCAGTAAAGAGAAGGTAGCCAAAATCGAGTTCTGTAATCTTAAATATTCTTCATTAATAACCGATCTAGA
Source organism: Lolium rigidum (assembly GCF_022539505.1). NCBI lineage: Eukaryota > Viridiplantae > Streptophyta > Magnoliopsida > Poales > Poaceae > Lolium > Lolium rigidum. Next base: position 47,446 of record NW_025899824.1, read on the forward strand.
AGCCGAAAATAACCATGAAAAGCCATCTTGGAAGTTGGAAGCACGCAGCTGAAAGAAAACTGTTGCCACCGTTGCTCACAAAGCGACATGAAAAAGGCAACATCATGCAGTAGGGCCTCCTGCCTCCAGCACATTCAGCAAGATGCATCAACGAACGCAGAGCCACGCAGCGTAGGGTTTGCCAGCCATTGGCGACCATACCGCCAAATGCATGCTTCGCTAGCTTATCTGTTTCTCATGCTGCTGCGTCTGGGGCGTTCATGCTCAGGTTTGTTTCTCTGCAGGCTGCAGCCATATATGCATATGCTTATCCTGACTACAAAAGTTTTTTTTTTAAACAGAAGGCCCTTGGCCCGGCTTTATATATAAAGCCATCACGGCAACCACATAGTAGCGATACAACACACACCCAACATAAGTCTGATGCCTCTAAAGTACTGATGCCATACAACCAAGTCTGATACCAAGAACAACACAAATGATAGACAGGGAAGGTGAAGCACGAGGAGCGGGTGGTAGCGGCAACAGGCGATCGTCGATGGCGTCATTGTCCTCCATCCCGGGTCCTCGCGTGTAGCCTCCTAACCTCGTCCAGCGCCACGTCCAGCAGTGCTCTGTCCCTCGGTCTGACCAGAACCCTCCAGCTCTGCATGTAGATAGACATTTTGAAGATAGCATCAGCCGGGCTGGAGATGAGAGAGCCCTCGATAGCTAACTTGTTACGGATGTTCCACAGCGTCCAGCATTGGGCTGCGAAAGTAAACCAAGCTATCCTACGGAGTCTACCCGACAAGCCGTTGGCAATGGCGATGAAGTCCGCAGCCCCTGCTGGGTTCCATGAGCAGGAAAGAAGGTCCCTTATCCCTGCCCACATAAATTTCGCGATGTGGCAAGAGAAAAAGATGTGGTCGCAAGTTTCCCATTCGCCACAAAGGGGACACCGCCCGTTCGATGGCCCGTGTCGCTTAACTAATTGGTCCCCTGACGGGAGCCTTCCTCGGATGAGTTGCCAAAGGAAGACCCGGATCTTTGGCGGGACTCTAGTGCGCCAAATTTCCTTGAAGTGCGTGACCGTCCCACCCCGGGACAATTTGGAGTACATCGAACAGGTGGAGTACTCCCCAGATTGCTCAAGTGCCCATCGAACCACATCTTCACCCTCCGAGATCGGCGAAAGGTCAAAGATCCTGCAGAGGTTGTCCCATTCCACTCTCTCTGCAAGGCCGAAGGAGCGCCGAAAGCGGATATTCCAGCCCCCGCTGGACCTAACCCCCTGAACAGTTGCGAAGTGGTTATCGCAGCAGGCGAACAACCTAGGGAAAGTAAAGCGAAGGGGCCCCGTGCCCGTCCACCAGTCTAACCAGAAGTAGGTCCGCCGCCCATTGTTCACCTGATGCTTCGCACCCATTTTGAAGTACCATTTGATCTTCTGGATGGCGTTCCAGAATTGCGATCCTTTGGTGGGCACCATCGGAGAGAACAAATCGTGGTCCCCCAGGTATTTGGCCCTAAGAAGGACCACAGGCCCTCCTCATTCTGGTAGATCTTCCAGATCCATTTAAGCATGAGGGCGATGTTCATGAACTTGGTGTTGAGGATTCCCAACCCTCCAACCTCGCGTGGTTTGCACACCGACGCCCAGTCTACCATATGGTACTTACGTTTGGGTCCCACTCCCTCCCAAAAGAAGCGGGACCGGTGTCTATCCATCGCCGCATGCGTCGTGTCATGTAGCAGATAAAGGCCCATTGCAAACATCGGCAAGCTAGAGAGGCAGGAGTTGGTGAGCTCTAGCCTGCCGGCGGATGCAAGGAACAGACCCTGCCACGGCTCCACCCTATGGCCAACCTTTTCTGTGAGGAAGTTCCAGTCCGCAACAGAGAGGGGGCGGTCGCTGACCGGTACAAAAGTAGACTTTACCAGGCAAATGGATTGGCGGCGACTCTATTAGGGTATGTTGAACTTCGATGTCTCTTTGTAACTTGTCATGTTCGTACAGAAGAATCCTACTGATTCAGGGGAAGAAAGTCGAGGATGGATGGTGACTTGTTGAGTCGCAGGACATCGTGCTCGCTTGTCCTGTCCAAGCGAGACATCGACAAATTAATGTAGCCATGAACACAGATCGTGCAGAACCAGAGTTGGTCGCCTCTCCCTCCCGATTCGCCTCTCCCCCGGGCGGCTCCGGAGGTCCCCCCCTCCCCTAACCCTAAGTCCCCCACCTCACATCCCTCTCCTAGCCGCCGTTGCCGCTGGTGCTGGCGGTGATGACGACGTCTATCTAGCCGATTCGGCGCTAGGCAGGGAAGGTGGTTTCTCGACCACGGTTCAGGGGAGATGGTGGGCGGCAGCGGAGGGCCATGGGCGGCGTGACTAGGTGTGGCCAGGCCTGAGCGCCTCCACCAGAGCGGCGATAAGGAGGGGGTAGTGCACCGCCGGGCGCCAAACCGCGCGATGGTGCTCTAGGTCGCCTCGATCTGATCTGGGTCTTGGGCCAAGATCTGGACCATGTGGGCTTAGGCAGATGCGGTCCTGGTGTTGGTCCTTGTCACGCCGACAGGCTGTACTGGACTGCCCTTTTCATGTCTTCCGATCTGGTTATAGTTGACCGGCGGCGAGGGGGCTGCTAATCTTGCGAATAATGGTGGTGGTTCTCGGATTCTTCTCGTGCCAAGTGAAGATCAGTCGTAAGCTTGTTCCTATCAGTCTGGCTGGATTGTCGTCTTTGGAAGGTCCCGTCGGCGAAATTTATTGTGATCAGTGCCTGAAGATTGTTGGATTAGGTGGTTTTCGGTGTGCGTACCCATGTATCTGACCATTTGGTTTTGCTTCGAAGCTCTGTCGGTTGTTAATATCATGGAGCACGCTTGCGTTTTATGGTGTTGGCGGAGAATGTCAGGAAGGCTGAGATCGGTGGACTAGCAATGGTGGTTGGGTCTTGGTGATGATGTGGAATTAGCTTGGTGTTTCATGACTTGAATCAATGATATGTAAGTTGGGGCGACTGCACAGGAGAAGTTTAGAGTTTTATCTGTCAGGGTAAAAATCCGAGGTCTAGCCTTAATTGGTTGTGCCTGGCAATGTTCTTGTTGAAGACATTGTTTTGAGAATAAGAACTTTTTTCAGGGTGAAAACCTAAGATCTATGATCGGGCAATGACAGTGTTTGTGCAGTGTTTATTTCTTAGAGGCGTCGCTTATGGAAAAGATGATTCTGGTGTTGTTTTGGTAGTGTATGAGTTGCTGATTCAAGAAATAGATCACTGTATCGAAACTTTTTTTTGTGATTCTTCTCTTTTTTTTGGTGTGTGCATCATTTATGCCATTAGGGCATGACATTATTGTAGAGACTGAGTGTAGTTGGTATCTTCCGATATTAATATACTTTATAAAAAAGAATGAACAGAGATCGTTCTAATTCAAATGAAACCATCTTTTGTCGGCTTGCATTTCTATTATGAGTATGCAGCACTGTAATGCTCGAGTAGAGATGTGCCGGCATGGGGTTAGGCATGCATATGATTTTTGCGAGAGCGTTTGGGCAGGCATCGAATCGGCTCGGCTGGCGCCACAAAAATCTTCTACTCCATTTGATACAAGCATTTAGCCACACTATAGAGCTGCTTATAGTAATAAAATACTAAAATATCACTTACATTTCTACTTAGAGATCTTAAAAAATTGCTTTGTTTCTTAGTTAATTTTCAATTATTGTCTTCTGGTAAACGCCGACGTATAGAGAAACATACTAACACAGTGACTATTGGATACTAGAGCTGCGAATCTCTAGGGGATTATCAAAGTCGCCACACAAGCTCTGCTATGGACGAAAATGGGGTCACCCACTAAAAGAATAGTCTACATCCATTTGTTAAGAACATTATTTTCAGCCTTCGAGCATTTGTCAGGTCTTAAGATTAATTTTCATAAAGTGAATTATTTTGTTTTGGTACGACCCCAAGACGAAGTCAACCTTTATACCGATCTTTTCGGATGTGGGATTGGAAGTTTTCCAATAAGCTACCTGAACATTCTGATACATTATAGGAGGCTCACTTTGGTGGAATGGAAAATAGTCGAGGAAAGATTACAAAAACGTCTAAGTAGTTGGAAAGAAAAAATTGTTATCTCTAGGTGGAAGATTAGTTTTCATAAACTCGATGCTCATGAATATGGTACTATATCTCATTTTTTTCTTTCAACTGCCTAAAGGAGTCTTGCATAAATTTGATTATTTCTAGTCCAGATTTTTGTGGTAGGGAGATAGTGAGAAGAAAAAATATCGGTTGACTAAACGAAGTATTGTTTGCCGCTCTAAGATTAAGGTGGACTTGGTGTGCATGATCTTGAAGTTAGGAACAAGACCCTGCTAGGAAAATGGATGACAAGGTTGTTAACTAAGGATGGTGTTTGGCAAAATTTGTTGCGAAGAAACTATATTAGCTCAAAAGCGGTCTCTCGGATTAATTGGAAATCTGGAGACTCATTTTTTGGCCGGTGTCATGTCAACTAAAAAATATTTTTTTCCAACATGACTCTTTGGCCATTAGGGATGGATCCAAAATATGGTTTTGGGAGGACAAATGGTTGCGACCAACCACACTTCAAGAACAATATCTAGTTTTGTATAATATTGTACTTCATAAAGTTGATACCTTACACAAGGTGATGGAAACATTCCTACCTTCCATGACATTTAGGAGAGATCTTATTGGACCATGGTTGACTTCTTGGAATGAACTAATACAAACATTAACTTCAGCTATTTGGTACATGGGCCCGATGAATTTCGCTGGGGACGTACCACGAATGGTGTATTCTCGGTTGGTTCCATGTATAAAGCTTTAATCCTTCAACCAGTTTTAAATAATAAATCTATTTAGAAGATGAAGATACCTCTGAAAACTAAGGTGTTTGCTTGGTACCTTCTTCGCCATGTTATTATTACTAAAGATAACCTTGCAAAACGCAATTGGCATGGCTGTACTAAATGTGTTTTTTGTCACGAAGAAGAGACAATAAACTACCTTTTATTCCAGTATCGGTTTGTGAGATCTATATGGTCAATCATTCAGATGGGTTCAACCTTATACCCCCACGCAGTGTTGCAAATATTTTTGGCAATTGGCTAAATGGGGTGGATCATAGGTTCAAGGTTCTTATCAGAGTGAGAGCGGTAGCCATTATATGGTCGCTTTAGCTATGTAGAAATGGCAAGGTTTTTAACGTTACTAATTCTTCTCTAATGCAGATTATCTACCGATATACGGCTACGCTTCGTTTATGGTCATAGATGCAGCGTTTGGAGGATCGAGACCTCTTTACGGAGGTGTCTACACTGTTGGAGAATACGGCTAATAAGTTTATTACCCAACATGGTGATTGCATAATCGTAGGATTACGGCTCCTATAGGGTAATTAGCTTCTCATAAGTTTTTCAAGAATTCTAGTTTTTATCATTATGAGACCGCTTGTACTTGGTTTGGATGGCTGTGGGCACCTTGTTGTGCAGAGACCGGGTGTATTTTCTTCATTGAATAATTAAACACCCTTTATCTAAAAAAATAAATTTGTTAAGAACATTCTGATACGTCCAAATTGCATCACTATTTTATATCATAATTTGCTGTTATTCATTGATATATTTCATATTGGGACACAATACTTATGTTATTTCATCTATTTTGCATGTTTTCATGATTATTTGGAGATCAACAGTAAATAAACGGAGATTCGATGCTTAGAAATAAGGCCTAGGGATCATACTTTCACTAGTGGACACTCTCAACATTGATCACATAACTGAACCTACTCTACACTCTCTTGTTGGATAACAAACACCATTCATTGTGTAGGGCTACAAGAGCACCTCAATGCCGGAGTTAACAAGCTCCACAACATCCGGAGTTCAGTATTTAAGTAACCTTAGAGTGCATGATAGACCATTGCAATCTAGACCGAGTACTAACATAGCATGCACACCGTCAACATCAACTATGAAAGGGGAATAGATCGCATCAATACTATCATAGTAATAGTTAACTTCATAATCTACAAGAGATCACAATCATAGCTTATACTAAGTACCACATGATGCACACACCGTCAACATTACATCATGGAGGAGGAATAGACTACTTTAATAACATCACTAGAGTAGCACATAGGATGATATTCGACTAGATCACAAAGAGAGATGAACCACATAGCTACGGTAGAGCCCCTCAGCCTCGGGGGAGAATTACTCCCTCCTCATCATGGGATGCAAGCCGATGGCGGTGAAGCATGTATTCTGGCGGTGGTGTCGATGGATGTATGCCTTCGGGGGGCACTCCGCTCGTGCGTGTGGTGCCGAACATAGACTCCCCCATCCCCCGAATTGAGTTTCGCGGATGGCATGTGGCTCTGGAAGGTTTTCTGGAGTTTCCTTGTCAATCCGTGTTCGAAGATTTAGGTC